>NC_056748.1:11757211-11882211 GCF_019279795.1 Protopterus annectens
ACACACACACACACACACACACTGTATTGTGTACAGGCGTTACAGTTTTCACAGCTGTAAAACACTTGGTGCACCTACACTTATACCTCTAAACTAGTACATGGCACTAGGTAAAGCGCCAGTCACTACAGCTACCTAACCATAATCCTCTATGTTAAGAGCATTACGGTCTACCATTAAGCTATATTGTTCTTCAAAAAGAAAGGGTGCATACTAAAACTATGTAAAAACATGCTACCAGCAGCATTCTAGCAACAAAATGTAATAAGCAGGGCTTTATCCTAGTCTTTATAGACCACATTGTTCATAAAGAAATGTCACTACTGTCACAATAACACAAATGGCAAATATTCTCCTGTTGTGTTCATACAATCCAAAAGGTTATTTGATTCTTCTTTAGATGTCACCTGTACTGAAAAAATACCATCAGAAAGTGACAGCAACACAACTAATTTTCTTCCCAGACTGTCACAGTAAGATTTCCAAACCTGATTGGCATAGCAGTGCCCATAATGACAACTTTAAACTGTTGAAAATGATCCTTTTGAAAAACTAAAAAAGTTATTCTACAAGACAGCTTCAGATAGGTCCCCAATTAAGCTTAATAAATTACACTCAAAGTGCCCTTTGAGTAACAACATACAGCTAAACGATTCCAACTCTGTATCATGTGGTGTAACATTAAAAACAGACTATGTTCATGGTAACTCAAGTCTGAACCGGAAAAAAAATGCACACCTTTTTGTTTTGTGTAGAAATGTAATGATACTGTAAAAAAGTTAGCTTACTTCAAAATACTCTTGATTTTTGACTCCCTCTAGATAGATATGTGTGTGTGTGTGTGTGTGTGTGTGTGTGTGTGTGTGTGTGTGTGTGTGTGTGTGTGTGTGTTTATACTGCAGCTGGCTCAAATTTTGACACCCGCCACTTGTGTATTTCTTGGGTAACAAAATATAACAGACACAACTAAATAACTCTAAGACATGTTCATCAAGGGCCAGATCATATAACCAGTTATCATAAACTCTGTAAGCCTAGCATTGTCTTTCTTGGTCGCTTGTTTGCAGTAAGTCTCTTCAGAAAACATATCCACCATTTTATCAATATACATATTGGTGTCATCTTAACTATAAAGATCTCTCCTTAAATTTCAAACTTCTTAAATTGAGCCCTCTGGTTAAGCGAAACAATAAACCCTTTCATATTCAGTCAAGCTGTAATATGTCTCACCTTTCACTTATTAAACAATGTCCTAATGTTGTTCTTAAAAACTTTTTCAAAGGTAGAAATTACTGGGTGTAAGAGGAGGACTGAAACTACTACATTCATGCAAACTTGTTCTACTTTCTTGCCTTCATTAAAGAAATATTTTACGTTTAGCTTGAGTGTAAAAGGTACATAACTCAGTTAACGTTTATTCTATTCAGACATACTTATACAATACAGAACTAAGTCCTTTGCCAGAAGGATACACTCATCATCTGCACTGAGATGGAAAAATTGCAAATTTTATAGGACCACGTTGCACACTTACCATCAATTACTTTTGGTTTTATTGGGTCACTCAGTATTATCGCTTGTGGTACAGTTTCCATTTCCAGGTTCCCATTCTTTCACTGCACAATGTTTGTCTCAATTGGTAAACATACATTAGCAGCTGTTTGTTTGGCTATTCTAAAACATAACACCTGGTAGACTGTTGCACCAGAAGACATAACTGGAAAACCTTTTCAGGACCTTCTGAGATAAAGGCTAAATGAGATAGGCTGCCTGTGATGGGTCACTTCTTCAAAAGCTGCTGGACAGATGGTGACCATGGCACCTTCTCAATTCTTTGCTGTTCATGGATAAAGTACTGTAGGTACCCACTGCTTCACATGCAGGCCACTATTTCTGTAATTGTTACAACCTAACCATTTTTGAGTCTTCCTTTTACAAAGCACGTCCTTGTATCTTTTAATCTTGATGTTGACGGAATTCATTTTAGCCAACAGTCAGTGAGGTTATTTTGCACCCTAGGCAAAACTTATTAGTGTACCCCTCGTTTTACAAATAAAAAATTCAACATATATGTGGGGAGAAAAGCTTCAATATATTACATTTTAAACAAACATTCCATATATACATGAACAGATATCAAATAACACATTAAGAATTACTCGTAAACTTGCCAATTATTTTATGCTTATTGCAAAGTACAGACAGAAAAGTATTGCAACTCTAGCTTTGCAGAACTAAAATAGTAATCAGCCAGGCCACTTGTTCCATTCACACAGCCCCAATCTCCATTCAGAACCCCAACTACAGTATATGACTTGATCTTGAGAGGTTAAAAACGAAAATAAAAACAGCAACAAAAAATAGGGCACCGTTAAGTATACTTTTGTCACCCACAAACAATACTTAATAGTTCAGAGCTTGTGGTTGATCTTACTTCACTAAAATGCACATTACTTTTGCAAAGCAAGAAAGAACTGCAGTCTTTCTATCTGCACATAAGCATTGCCCCCATTCCAACTGCCCACCCAGAGAATCTGCTTTGAGCCTACAATGTTTAAAATAACAAAAATAGAAGGCCACGGTTATATTATTGTATTTCTTTCACATCACATAGCCAAGAACTTGCACATGATCTTACTTCAGTTTACCCGTACACATCGTACTCATGCAAGAGTACAAGCTTGTTTCAACAACAACAGCACACTGACAAACAGTCCTATTTATCTTGTCTACCCCTACAAAATGATATTAGGTTAGAAAAACCTGGCATCCTTAAATGGCTCCCTAGAACACACTTCAGTTCTAGTATCTCTTTGACTCCTGGTAGGATATTAAATTAAAAAATATATATAATAATAATAATAGCAATAACAATAATAATAGTAAAGAAAGACATCGAAACCCCCAAAACACACAGACCACTAGTATCTGGTTGGCCATGCCAGACAGTGTATTACAGTATAAAAAAAATATTCCCCAAAAGAACAGCATCAGCAGTATCTGGTCAACCTTGCCAGCATAATATTAAAAAAGGAAGTCATTAACAGCCCCCAAAACACATAGACCACTAGTATCTGGTTGACCATGCCAGACAGTGTATTACAGTATAAAAAAATATTCCCCCCCAAAAAAGCATCAGCAGTATCTGGTCAACCTTGCCAGCATAATATTAAAAAAGGAAGTCATTAACAGCCCCCAAAACACACAGACCACTAGTATCTGGTTGACCACGTCAGTGTATTACAAAAAAAAAGTCAGCAGTCCCCAAAACACATCATATCCCTAGTATCTGGTCAACCCTGCCAGGATGGTTTATTAAAAAAGAAACTAATCAATAGCCCCCAAAACACACATAGTACCTAACCTTACCCACTACTATTATCTGGTTAACCATGCCAGGAGTGTTAGAAAATCACAAACTGACCCCAAAGCAGCCAGCCCACAGCAGATTTAGTCTTCTACTATGGTCTGCTTTACCCTGCCAAACTCCAGGCACAAGATGTTAGAAACAAGGAACAAATATGTAACCAGTCCACCTTTTCATTTTAAACAGTATCTGGTCAATCCTGCCAAAAATAATAAATAATTAAATACATAAATTATCTGGTTGACCCTGCCAAGAAAAAAAATTACAGGAAATATCTGGTTGGCCCTGCCAAGAAAAAAAATGTGATATGTATATTTGGTTTGCCCTGCTGAAAAAAAAAAACAGTCAGAAGAACCCATCATTTTTTTTCACAGTTACCCAAAAAGAAACTATCTGCCTGTCACTGTGGATTAGTTTTCAATTAGCTGTAATAAAATTCACGCACGTCTCAGAAGAAGACTCCACTGCCGTGCTCTCACTCTCACTCGTTGCTTTACCCAGTGCAAAGAGCAGGAAGAGAATGCGAGAGCAATAGTGCTAATCAGCAGCCACGTCCCATACATGGCTGCTGACCAGTCGGACTCAGATCCCTGCAGTCTCTCTACTTAATCCGGACTGTAAGGTGTGTGTTTTTTGTTTGTTTTTTTTTTTTTTTGTTAAAGTGGAACTCGAGCACACATATGCACTGCCCGGAGTTGACTACACTAAATTAGAGAGGTATTACGAGCCGCACGGCTGTGCCCACTCATGATCTGCGCTCTAGGCAAATGCCTAATTCGCCTTAATGGTGGCGCTGGCCCTGTCTACATTTCATTAGCAAACGCTGCAAGTTTCTCTCGTTTTTTTTTCAGTAAACTTAAAATTCACTGCCCAGTTCCATCAACTCTATTTTGTAACAATTAATTAAAAGCTCCAAATAACATTGCTCAAGCGCTTCTACTGTTAAAGGGGCTTCACCCTCTAAATGGAACCAGGCAGAAATTTGTGGTCACATAATCCTCCTAGGTATTCTCACACTCTCAAAAGTAAATGCATCACTAGGGCCTCTTTGTCTTAAGTAACTGAGTTTCCAAATCCTTGGAAAGTGTTTCTACATTCAGCTATATAAAAAGTATGTTGCTCCCTGCCCCATACAACTTCCTAAACTTTCAAAAAAGAGACATGGGAGATTTTAACATGTTCATTAGCAACTTCTTAGACTCAACAAAATCAGTGTTAGCTAGCACTCGTGACAGGTACTACATCAGTTTGCCATTTCTAAAAATTAAAAAACAAAAAAAAGTGCTAAAAGTGAGCAAAGTATGTAGTAACCAACATCACCATCAGTGCCACACACAAAGGAAATAAAAACTTAAAATGGACCTCAGGATAAATGTTGAAACTTTCACCTTTAACATCCAATCTTAAGAACAAATTACAAATACTAAATAAGTAGACTCTCAACCCCCCAATGTATCATTTCAACCAGTAAGAACTAAATTTGCATATCAGAGCTTCGATAAACATTTAATGTTTACTACTTCATGTTAACAGGAAGAAAATCAACATTCAGCTTAATTTGCCAAAACATTTTTCCCCTCCAGCAATGAATTGCTATCTCTATTCCCCACCCACTGTTTCTTTTATTAAAATAAGAGACAAAAAAGTGACTTTTTCAAAATTCATATTCTTGTGTATTTACATAAAGCATTAGTACAAGATTTGTTTTTGATTGCACTTGTGTGTTCATATATTCACCGATACTTTTCTATCTGTCCTGTGATATAAAATGAATCCCAGAAGTTAAGACAGTTATAACACCATTTAGAGAAGCTATTTATATGCAAATAATGTATCAATATTGATGCGCTACTTCTGATGAATCTAAATGCCCCACAGAATCCACAGTTATTCCCAACTTATATTCCCACAGATGTTTCCACAGTGGATGTGCTTCTTTCTAACAAATCCTTCAAGCTTTAATATAGGGGGCAAAGCAATTGTCTCTTTTGTACTACTCCATTAACACAGTGAGAATACTTTAGCATAAAAGTTTAATCAAAAATAAATTGTGTACTAATCCTTTATCTAAAGTCCTCATCCCAGATTAGGAAAGGGAAACAACGGTTTGGGTTTAGGGTTACCACCTGTTCCTTTTTATGCAAAACAGTCTCAATATGGGATGCTATGTCCAGTAAAAATTATGAAAAATGGCACATCCTGAGATTTTACTGCAAAAATATTTTCTAAGATTCCATTGACAGCTGCAAAGAGCAATTAATTTCGTATCTGAAACACCAACATATAAGATGAAACAGCATAAACAACTCAAATTCTAGAAGAATAAACGTTTATTTTGGACAGAAAGTGATTCTAGTCCTTTGCACTTCTTCTGGGTATGGTTTGCCCTGCAAAATCTCTCATTTTAGTAAAAACACATTGGGCATTTGATAAGTTGGCCACCCTAGTTGGGATAGTAGTTCACTGCTGGAGAAAAAAAATAAAGTTTTTGGGCAAAGAAAGCTGCATGTTAATTAGCCATCTGGCTTAACTTAAGCATTAAAACATTAAATGTTTATTGAAGCTCAAACCTATGAATTAAGGTTGATGCGTTAGATGGGTGGGTGCAGACAACTGAGTATTTTTTTTGTATTTATTCAGAAGTCTAGAAATAAAAATGTTTAATATTCGTGTGTGTGTGTGTGTGTGTGTGTGTGTGTGTGTGTGTGTGTGTGTGTGTGTGTGTGTGTGTGTGTGTTTTGGAGCAGGAGTGTTTGTTTTTCTTTTTCTTGGACATTCTGGGAATGGTCACAGTAATTACAAGAGTCTAATGTACAGAAATGATGGGAAAGACCTGAAGGTTTGTTGC
Organism: Protopterus annectens; assembly: GCF_019279795.1. NCBI lineage: Eukaryota > Metazoa > Chordata > Ceratodontiformes > Protopteridae > Protopterus > Protopterus annectens. The sequence goes on from NC_056748.1 coordinate 11,763,427, forward strand.
TCTTGACCTTTGACTGGGAAGATGAAATGGATTTCCAAAATCAGAAAAATAGGAACTCCCAGAACAGCTGTAATGTAATAACGATAAAAACAACTAAAGCATTAAAATCAGTGAGAAATGTAGCATAACCAAATACTGGAAACTTTATACCAATATATAAGAACATTTGTATTCCATTAGATTCCTTTGTCGCCTCACAGTTAGACGTTGCCCGTTCGATTCTCAGTTAGAGCGTCTTCTGTGTGGCAACATGCGTGAATGGGCATTCCTTCGTTGAAGGTTGTGTGTTAGGCCCGGCAAGGCAGCACGTAAAAATCTACTGCCAATCATTGGCAGACCGGGGTTCCACTGTGGCGACCCCTAACCGGGAAAAGCCGAAAGACACAAACTCATGTGGACTATTTCCACAGTATCACAATTCTCTATCCCTAACCTTATACATCGCTAAGAGCTCATTGTTGCTGAAAAGTATTTTTCATTGTCCTACGGCACTGTACATGATGCCAGTGGAATTCCAGATGATGGTACTTCAGCTAAATGTTCAAAGGTAATAAATTTAATTAACATTCATAAATTCTCAGATTACCCACTTAACCCAGTTCAGGGTCACAGGGGAGCTGGTGCCCAACCTGGCCGTCAGTGAGTGCAAGGCAGTAAAACTAATCCTGGATGGGAAACAAGCCCTTCACAACTTGCACATGTGCGCACGCACGCACACACACACACATCATCTTCTGTCGGCTGTTCCCGTTAGGGGTCGCCACAGCAGATCACCTGTTTCCATTTCTTCCTGTCCTCTGCATCTTGCTCTGTCACACAACCCACCTGCATGTCCTCTCTTACCACATCCATAAACCTCATCTTAGGCCTTCCTCTTTTCCTGTTACCTGGTAGCTTCATCCTTAGCATCTTTTTCCCAATATACTCAGCATCCCTCCTCAACACATGTGCAAACCAACGTAATCGTGCCTCTCTGGCTTTGTCTCCAAACCTTCCAACCTGAGCTGACCCTCTAATATACTTATTCCTAATCCTGTCCACCCTCGTCACACCCAGTGCAAATCTTAACATCTTTAATTCTGCCACATCCAGCTCAAACTCCTGCCTTTTTGTCAATTCCACTGTCTTCAACCCATATAACTTAGCTAGTCTCACTACCCTCTTGTAGACCTTCCCTTTCACTCTTACAGGCACTCGTCTGTCACAAATCACTCCTGACACTCTTCTCCACCCACTCCATCCTGCTTGTACTCTCTTCTTCACCTCTCTTCCACACTCACTGTTACTCTGAACTATTGACCCCAAGTATTTAAACTCATCCACCTTCGCCACCTCTACTCCTTCCATCCTCACCATTCCTCTAGCCTCCCTCTCATTCACACACATATATTCTGTCTTCCTGCTGACCTTCATTCCTCTTCTCTCTAGAGCATATCTCCATCTCTCCAGGGTCTCCTCCATCTGCTCCCTACTCTCACTACAGATCACAATGTCATCTGCAAACATCATAGTCCACGGGGACTCCTGTCTGATCTCGTCTGTCAACCTGTCCATCACCACTACAAATAAGAAAGGGCTCAGAGCTGATCCTTGATGTAACCCCACCTCCACCTTAAACGCATCCATCACTCCCACCGCAGACCTCACCGCTGTCACTATAAAAGGATAATCAATTCATCTTTTTAATAAGATGATTTAGTACAACCTTCCAGACTGGCGGCGCACTGACAAACATCATGTCACTCATGACGAGAGGGAAAATGGATAAAAAGTAGTAGAAAAAGAAATTAATTCTCCCAGAAAGGCACCTATAGTTTCTAGGAATAATGCATTAAACTAAATACTACTGAATTAGAAGAAAAAACAGAAGCTAAAGATAATTGAAATGCAGTAGAGTTCTGAAAATCCTGAGCAGCCAGTAACACTTGCTACCATTTGGAAAGAAATAAGACAGGGGTGAAATGCACCCTCAAAGACTCGTTAACCACACAGGAAAGAAGAATGGAATAAATGGACCTAGTTCTCAACAAAACTTGCTACAGCATTGCAGCATGTAATACATGAAAATGTGGAACTAAAAGAAGGCCTTGACTCTACGGAGACTAGAATGGATTGGGCCGAAACCAAATGTTTAATCTGGAGGACAAGTTCCATAGGCAGAACTTAGTTAGAATCCTCAAAGAAAAACATGGAAGGGACTGTAAAAGCAACAATGAAAGAATGGTACAATGAAAGAATGGTTCTATCAGAGGACTGGCATCCCAGCTGAAGAAATTAAAATAGAGAGAGGCACACCGCACTGCGAAGCATCCAAAAAGAGATTGCAAGCAGAAGCAGAGGCCAATAATATTAAAATTGGGATCCTACAAACTGAAAGAAAAGTCACGTAAGGAACTCTGCAAGACAAGTAAAAAAAGATAACCCTGGAAAGGAACAGGATATTTGTGGATCAAGACGATTTATGGGAGATGAAAAGATGGTATGGAGCCTTCATGCCAGCAACATGCATCTTACAAGTTAAGAGAACTAAAATGGCAGCTACTTTATCCATCAGCCCACAGAATACTTATTTACAGGCAAGCTTGTTTACTTATTGATCCACAGGCAGCACTGGAGAGGTTGCACAAGCTGGTTAATCACAGGGAGGATGTTCTCTGGGAAGAAGGGAAAGCAAGTAGACTATTAAGAGAACAGATGTTGATAAGAGTGGAAAACAAAGACAGTTCCTTGATATTTAAAAGAAAACAGCAACTTAAAGACAAAATTCTCTTAGTGCACGAGAAAATAAGGAAGGAAAAAGAAGCACGATTGTAAGTGCTTTATGACTTTGATATCTACAAGACGGACAAAGGTAATACCAGACATAATACATGATGACTGGACCGGGTTTGTTACAGGAGGAGAACAGCGGACAACTTAAGACATTGGCAATTAATAATGACACTCAAGTTAGAGGAGGAAAGTTAGCCATCTTGTTGCTAGATGCCAAAAAGGCTTTGGACAGGGTACGATGAACATTTTTGTTTAAAACATAACAGGAATACAAGTTCCCTGAAAACTGCGTCCACGTGTTACAGAAAATGTATACAATGGAGCTAAAGCAAAGGTGAAGATCAGGGATGCCTGCTGTCCCCTTTACTGTTTGCAATATATTTAGAACCACTGGCAACTCAAATAAGAACATTGGGGGTTCAAGAATATAGATGGGGAGAGTGGGAGTGGATCATGTCTCTATACACAGATGATATTCCACTAATGCTTACAAATCTGGAGACATACTTCCCAAAACTCTAGGATGAGTGAGCCATCTTTGGGAACACTCCAAGATATAAGGTAAGCCAAAAAAAGACAAACAATCATAATAAATATGGATAAAAAACAGACAGAATACAAGTAAGAGGGATGTAGAAAGATTAAATAAAATATTTAGAAGTGTGTAAAAAAACTGTACATGAAATATTGGAAGTGACATGCAAGAAGGCATTAAGCAAGATAAAAAAAAACAAGTTGAGAAGTGGGGTCAGGTGAAGTCAGACATGGACCACACAGTGCAAGTGACGCAGCCATACTTGTTGGCCCTAGTCCTACATCAGAGACAAGTTTATCAATAAAACCTGAAGGGCAGGTTCCTAAAAAGACCTTATAAAACAGCAGCAGATTAACTCTAGAATGGAGATAAACCAAAGGTGAAGTGGGACATAGTGACACTAACAAAAGAGAAGGGGGAACTGGCTGAGTATCTGAATGCTTGTCATCTTGAGAATATTTTCAGATTAACAGACTCAATATACAACTCAGACTGGAAAAACGTGATCTGGGAAAGGAAATAACAGGTTAGGAGATGAGGAGATCTGTGGGAGTATACTTGTACGGCAGAGGTCACAAGAGGACTCAACTATTATGAAGAGGTTCAGGACAATGATAAGAACACTACTTAAACAGTGTGAGTCAAGGACTTGGCAAGAGGATATCATACAGCGAGGGGTATTGAGGGTGGAAAGTCAAGTCATTAATCTGGAGATAGGGAAAAAAGGTCCCAGGTAATAAAAGAAGATGCACTGAAACCCTGAAAAGATTTGAAAGAGGAATTTGAAATTCCAAGCAAAGTGTTCCTATACACTTGAGTTGAAAGAAATGTGAACGCTGGTATTGGCCCTGAACCCCACTGCATAACAATATTTCTCTACAGCTATGTGAAAGAAAAAATAAATGGGGGATGTAAAGATTTAAGAGCTGACCAACAAAGAGGCACCACGCAGGAGGTCTGCCATTTCATGGAAGAGATGACAATTTTGTCTCAGCTACCACTTATGCATATTTCCATTGGCTCATCTAGCAGAAGAAAGACTGTAGTCTCCCACAATCTAACAGAAGGCCGCAGGAAGACAGTTTTAAAATCCACATATGACACCAAGGTTTTGATGACAAACTTGAAGGCTAGAGTTTTCCAGCCTATGAACACATGAACACAGCAAATATGAGATACGCAACTCAGAATTTTGAGGCAAAAAAAATGGATGTGTTTAGCAACAGTAATAAAAAATAAATAAAATTACCTTAAATATACAAATAAAAACTTAACAGAAAAGATGGAGAGGCTAGTGGTCAAAATCATTAGCCAGCACTCTCCTACACCCCCCCCCCAAGACAAAATAAACAGTGCTTATGTGGGCTCTGGTTTGTGACTAAAAAAATGCAGGAACACTAAGAGAAGATGCAGTTTCAGGCAATGAACTTGGAAACTTTCCAGCTAAGTATGTTGGGATCATGGTCCAATCTATACGAGCAGCAGAAGAAAAGAAAAAGATGGGGGTGCATGTACCATTTCTCAGTAACAGCACTGCATTTATCTTTATTTCAAGCAAAATGGCCATCTGTAGCACCAATTCATTTTACCTACAGTACAATTTATATTCGCCTTTTCAAAAAGGCTTCTCTTTCTCTCACTGTACAACTCAAAATTAGCTTTGTACTGTTCGTACCCTTCACAAAGTACATCAAACTACATTTACTTCAAACCTACATTCTCTCTCTAGCAAGGCTTTGTCTAACGCCAGCACCAAAGCCTAAAAGTTACCTCCTTTTTGGCACACTAACAATCCACTTCCTGAAAGGTAATCTGCACATATTTCTATGCTGGGTGATCTCAGAAATTAGCCAATCAACACTCCAGTTGACCTTCGTATTGCTTAGAACTGCTGTTGCTGCCTTTTTAGTAGGATAACCTTTCCTTTGTACCCAAGCATTACCCCTCCTGATTTTCATTTCCTCTCTTAGAAGGTATTAACCTTGCTTTATACAGATAACTTCACCAGACGTGTGCAAAGAATTTCTCTCTGCTCATTTGTTGCTTCTTACAGTCACCATATCTGCCATCATGATTACATAACTGAAAGGGTACCAGTTACCTAACAAGTACTTCTCAATGTATTTTGTTTGAAGTATTAGTTTTTTCCAGCTGCTCTCCAACTGTACTGTCACTGTATATCACTACATATCACTTTCCCGCCAGCTGCTTTTGTCTACATTTTCTGTATTAACTTGTATTTATTCCTTTAACTATATGCATTATGCAGCCAAATGTATGCATAATCCAGTATTTTTGTTTAGCACTATTTTCTCACAGGTCAATGCTGAAAGGTATTCAGTGGATCAATTTGCTTACTTCCCAACAAATTAATAAATAAGAATGAAAACAGGGGTCTTGAGGCAGAAAGGTAGAAGGCAAAATACAGTCCGCCACTTGACATTCTAATTCTCTCTGTTTGATAAACAAGACAAACGTACGGCAACCTCATTTCTTAGTACAAAATAAATTTATATCCATATAAGCTAACAGCAGTAATTAGTTACCATATATCTAACAATGTTGGTCTAAAGGATTCAAAACATTTCACAAAGGAAATGTTCTATAGAAGACACCTTAATTGCTTTAACAGTTTCTACTCCTGGATTGCAAATAGAATTATATAACAGAAGAACCATCAAGCGATGTGTGCTGCGACTAGTGATGAATGCTCTCTCCCAGCTCTTTTTTCATTAAGCTGTGTACTATGGGAGAAAATGAACAGTGATCTGTGCCCAAGTACATCCACGTGTTACTATGCCAGATATGCACGTACTGAAAATATCTTATTCCATCTATGCAGCAAAATTTATAACTGGCTTTCAGAAAAAAGGCAAAGTCAAGCCATCAGAGCAGCTGTTTAATATGACATGTAATTTATTGGTGAATGTGGCAGATCAGCCCTCCATTTCCACAGTGTTCAGCAAAAAATAAAGACGCATCAAGCTCAGCGTGTACTTCAACCCCCTATTTAAGGAGAACTCTCATACAGCAGAATTTAACTAGGCATAATTCAAGTCTGAAGACTATACGATTCTGCAAATCAAAAGAGAATAATATACAACTGCAACAAAACTACAAACTATAAAACAAATAGTCTCTGGCAAATAAGAAAAAAAGAACACATTCTCCATATCAAATAAAATATGAAATGGAAAACAAAAGAATAAGTTATTTCAAATGCTGAATGTTATACTGTACTAACTATATCATAATAGCATGCTGTGTATGTTCAAAGGTTCATAGGTAGGTACTAGGATATTGGTCCTAGGGCCTATATAAGCCTAGCCAAAAAGGTATCCAGGCTTTCGCCACCCAAGAAAATTATTTTCCTGTGCCACTGTCGTGCAGCGTCACAGAAGTGATCCCCGGGGTGAATTTCCTATTTCCCATCCAATCAAGATTTTTCTTGAAGAGTGCTAATGAGGAGCTTTGTTTGATATAGATAGGTAGTTTGTTCCAGAGTATGGGAAGTCTCTGGGACAGGACTCTATCTTTCCAGCATGTTCTGTTTATTGTGGTGACAAGTTTTAGGTCCCTAGAGTGTGTAGCTCGGAGAGACTGGGAATTCTTTAGGTGGAGCATGTCCAACAGCTCTGGGTTTGACATAGCTTTGTATGTTAGGTAGAGATCACCTCCAAGTACGCGATATGTGACGGACTAAAGCTGGAGTTTTTTGAGACGGTCTGCGTAGGGCATCTGTTTGAGGTTGGTAATCCTCTTTGTGAGGTATTTCTGCGACCGTTCCAGTTGCTGTAGATGTCTTGTGAGGTACATACCAAAAGGGGCATTGTACTCTATAATGGGTCTAATGTGTGATGAGTTGTGAGGTACATACCAAAAGGGGCACTGTACTCTATAATGGGTCTAATGTGGGATGAGTAGAGGGGAACAATTATCTCTTTTTTCCTGGATGAGAAACCTTTTGTGATGAGGTGTGCCACATAGAAGAATTTCCTGACTACTGTGGCGATGTGATTATCAAAGGAGAGACTACTGTCCACCTGTGTCCCAAGGTCTCTTATCACACTTTCGGTGTTAAGTAGACTACTGCCTATGTGGTAATTCATGGGTACAGAGTTTTTACCAAAAGGGGATGATAATGCACTTTTTGGCATTAAGCTTGAGGCCATGTCTTTGACACCAGGCCCTTTTGTAGGATGTCCACATCGTTAGGAGTTTTGATTATGGCTCCTAGGTTGCAGTCATCTGCAAACTTCATTAGCCAAAGACCTCCTGTGTTAGCCTGTACTTCAGAGAAGTAGATACCAAATAGGAGAGGACCCAGGAATGAACCCTGTGGTACTCCACTTGTCACTGGTCTGAAGTCGGATTTGGAGTCTGCTACTTTCACAGTGTGGGTTCTGTCAGTGAGCCAGCTGGCAACCCTTTTTGTGACATAGGGATTTATACCTAGTTTAGTGAGTTTATCTATAATTCCAGAGTGGGGGATGGTATCAAAAGCCTTGGCGAGATCTAGATAGGCTGTGTGAACCACCTTACTCTCATTTACGGCTTTGGTGACTGCTTCAAAGAAGTCTATCAGGTTTAGGAGACATGATCAGCCTTTTACAAACCCGAACTGGGTGGGGTCCAGAGTTTGGAGATTACCTATGTCTTTGTTTATAAGTTCCATAATGATACGTTCCATGGCCTTGCAGACCAGGCTAATGGGGTGGTAGTTCCCAGGGTCCATGGTGGATCCCCCTTTATGGAGTGGGATAACTGTCGCTGTGCTCCATTCAGTGGGCACAAAGCCTGAGGTGAGGCTATGATTGAACATGGTACTTAGGTGGGGTGCCAGTTTTTCTGTAGTTCGTGTAGAACGTAGTCTGGGATGTTGTCAGGTCCCATGGATGATGTGTTCTTGGCTTTGGAGTTTGTGGATTTTACCTGTGCAGCCGTAATTACCGGAACTTTGCATTCTTCTGGTACAGAGATGGGCCCTTTAGGGGGTGAGAGGGGGGGTAAAGTTGGCACTGAAACTATCTGTCAGGATGATGGCAATATCAATTGGTTTTGTATATTCAGTGCCATTGTGCTGCAACTCGGAGCAGATCTGAGGGTTGTCATTGAGATTCTTGACATAGCTATAGAATGCTTTGTGGTTGTCTTTAGAAACAGTGGCGATTTTGTTTTCGTAACTAGCGTTGGAGGATTTTATGAGGGATCTCAGCTTCTTACGGAGGCTGACCTGGGAGTTCCTCCAATCATGGGATTTTACTCTTTTTTGCAGCAGTTTCTTTCTTCTGTAGAGTTTGTTTATGGCAGGGGACCACCAGATTGGCTTCCTTTTTTTGGAGGATAGCATCTTGGTTCTGTTAGGGATCGCATGATCCATGCACTCGTGTAAGTGCTTAAAAAGTGCATTTGTGTAGGATTTAGTCATACCTCTAATGTCCGTCTGCATGGGTGTCATGAAGTTTGCCACTTCTGTCTTAAGAAGCATGAAGTTGGCTTTGGAGAAATTTGTTACGGTGGTTTCCCTAATGGGGGATGGGGGCAGGATGTGGATGTCTAGGGCGATTAGCTTGTGGTCGGATCTGGCCAATGAGGAATTGACCTCTGGTGTGGAACACCGATCGCCCATGTTGGTAATGACCAGGTCTAGGATACTGCTGCCCCTGGTGAGGGTGTGGATAAGTTGATCCAAGGTGCTGGAATTTATGAATTCCAGAAAATGTTGAGCAAAAGAGTTGGTACAGGAGTAGTTTTCCCAGTTAATGGTGGGGTAGTTGAAATCGCCCATTATTAGGATGTTAGGTTGTACCCTAATATTTTCCAGTGTATCAAGAAATGAGGAGTGGGAATCCTGGGGCATGGTGGGGGATCAGTAGCAAGCTACAATTTGGATTGCGATCTTGCCCAGAGTTAGTTGCACCTGGATAATCTCAGATGCATTATGTTGAGGTGTGGATATCCTTAATGAATATGGACACACCTCCACCTTTAGTGTTTCAGTCCAGGTTAAGCGGCCGAAAGGTGTGGTATGAATTATAGCCTATTATGCAGGGGTGCTCTCAGGAGCCCTGAACCAGGCCTCTGTCACTGCACAAATGTCGATGTTCTCCATTTGAAGGAGTGCCTCAAGTGAGTGCATTTTGAGGTTTAGACTTCTAGCACTGAGTAGCATTACCCTCAGATTTTGCTTGCTTGTACCGGTTAAGGTGGTGAATTTGTCATTAGAACCTTGCCTAAAAAAAGGCACTATAGGGGTGGCAAGAGCCTTAGCCAGTATCCGGAATCCCAAGGGTGACAGGTGTAGGCTATCTCTGGCAAAGCATCGTGGTCTGTTGATCATGTCATCCCAGGCAGACAGATATTTGATCCCCTTAGAATGGCACCAGAAGCTTAGCCAATTGTTGAAGTCAATCATTTTGTCCTTGTACTGTGGTATAATTCTGAGTGATGGCAGGATGCTACTCAGGACTAGGATCATACCTGCCTGGGCTACAAGATTGGAGAGCTCCTCCATGTCTCTTTTCATGAAGTCCAGGGAGGTACGTCTCAGGTCATTCACACCAACTTGGACAATGAGAGAGCAATATTTGTACTTGTTGTGGACTGACCTGAGTGTGTGCATTATGTGGCGGATTCTGGCACCCGACAGGCAACTGACAGTAACTTTCTCCTTGTTTAGCCTGGTGAGTGGAACATCAGTGTGCCTGACTATAGAGTCACCTATGACTACAGTGTTGGGTATGTTGTTATGCCTTATGGGCTGTGGTTGTGGGATATGTGTCATTTGGATTGTGTTGGGAGGTGGAGGTTGCTTGCATTTCTGCTATGGAGGTCTCTGTTGCTTGGGCAGATTTTTATTGAGTCTCCATGAATGTAGGTGTGTGTTTTGTGTTTCTATGTGTGTGTTTTGGTAGTGTAGGTTTTGAGGGACTATGTGATGAGTGTGGTGTGGTGCAAGTGTTTACCCTCTCCTCTTGACTGTCTAGTCCAGTCTTGGGTGAAGAGAGCTTTGCTTCCAGTTTGGCTATATAAGTGCATCTCTCACAGGTAGGAGGAGAGGGTTGTCTGTGTACATGAGGCAATTGCTGCATTGCTCCAAGATGCCCAGATTCATCTGGTAGAAAGGAGAAAACACCGGGAGCTGACCCATAGACATGCCTGGATAGGTGCTTATTTATTAAGTACTAAAAACTGTTTTCCTCTAGACAAGTGAGGGAAGTTGAATGCTGTAGTAATTTGTAGCTTATTTAGTGCTTACAATGAGTTCTGAACAAGTGCTAAGCTCAAAGAAACAGATCTGAGTGCTAAAACTAAAAAACTGGCCAGTTCTAAGGGAAAATTTGAAGAGCAGACTTCATGGCGCAGGGAATATTTTAACCCTAGCTAAGCGGCGATGCACAAACTGTATTTTTTTTTTATAACAGTAGCAAATGAACAAACTGATTTAAACAAATTAACCAATAAAAAGCTACAAACTGAGCCCCGTTCCAGCAGTCTTCGATCAGACAACTTCTAACTGCATACTCCTGCCACTAGGGTGCAGGGTAACCTTCTCCAGAAAAAGATGGCCTGGATTAGTGCTCAAGTTATACAAACAAAGCTAGATTCAGCAGGTCTGAATCTAGTCTTGTGCTACAGCAAAAAGGCATACCAATTTCAGAAAGAAACAGTTCAAATAAGCAGGCACAATAAAGCCTTTAACCAGAAACTCGCAGCTCAGAAGGGCAGAATCTACCCTTTCCTCCTACGAGAGTGCAGACCACACCTTCTTAATGTAAAATAACTGGCCCTAAGCCCAAGTGCTTAAACCAGAACTAATGCACTTTTAGAATAACAGACACTAAGCCTTCAATCAGCATCTCCCAACTTAATAGGATGTAAACTACCTGTTCTGCCACAACAGTGAAGACCACAAACCTTAATGTAAAACAACTGGGCTGAAGCCCAAGTGTTTAAACCAAAGGCTTAGAATCTTCTTTCGGCTTTTTCCCGGTTAAGGGTCGCCATAGCGGATCACCTGTCTGCTCATGATTGGCAGTGGAGTTCCACAGTGTCGAGTTGCCAGCCCGGCGCCCAGCCTTCCACAGAAGGCACACACATGCACACACTCATACGTAGGGCCAATTTAGAGTGTCCAATCCACCTACAGCATGTCTTTGGGAAGTGGGAGGAAACCAGAGCACCCAGAGGAAACCCACGCGACCACAGGGAGGACATGCAGACTCCGCACAGAAGGCACCCCAGCCGAGACTCAAACCAGAGAACCTCTTGCTGTGAGGCGGTAACACTAACCGCTGCACCACCGTGGCCGCCCTAAACCAAAGGCTTAGAATAACAGTTACAATTTAATCAGGCTACTACCAAGCAGTAATAAATGCAACTGAGTACTTTTAAAAAGAGGCAAAAGCAAAATAAGGTAATAAATTAGGAAGAAACACAAATACAGTAAAAGCAGATCAATAAAGTGCAATTTTTTTTTATGTTTTAGTAAAGTGCACTAGACTGGGAGGGGTGTCCCAGATCAAATTTACAGTAGGGGTGGGCACCTGCAAAGCCAACCGCTATAACACCACCACAAGAATAGGGAGGGAGGGGGGAAAAACAGTTTTATGTCAGATTAGAACAGAAAGCAATGCCAGAAAATATATAAAATAATTCAGTCAGGCAAAAAATTATTTCAGTCAGGCAAAATTAATTTAAACAATTAAATAGACAGAAAAATAAAATACAGTACTATCTTTAAAACTGCAAGTTTGTACTTAACTTCAGTTTCTAATACAGTTGATTTAGCCAGCCAAAACATTCAGATATTGATCAGAATTCCCAGCTATGTACAGTCAGCAAATCCATATAAAAACAAAACTTAACATTTTAACCAATAATTGATTAATGTAAACGCAAACAATAAGTTGCTTCCATGACTAGAATAAAATCAAGAGACTGTAAAAGAGGGACAAAGAGAGAGTGAGAATCACAAAAAACAGAGGATGGACTAGCACTTTTTCACAGCTAAAGCAAACATGAGTGATTGCCTTCCCTAATATTGCTTCACAAACGCGCTTCTCATTAGTAATATACGGAGCTACTCATTGCATCCATTAATAACCTCTACCCTGTTTTCCCAACCAAAGCTGGGCTCCAGAAAAAATGATAGTAAAATCACATGCTGCATTATGCTGAGACTGAGACGACTTGCAAGTGACATAACATTGAGAATGAAGGACTTAAAGCACCCAATGGCAACAAAGGTGAAAAAACAGATGACTAAGTGATACAAAAGATGGCGGTCGTTACTGCCTTGCCTGTTAATGAAGACAGTCATGTGCATCTGTCACAGCAGGTCTTAAACAGTGGGGCCAGTCTACCTATGGAGGCCTGAGCCTGCTTTTTGAGATGCTCAAGTAAGTCTAAACATGTTAAGTAGTTATGAGAGGTAAATGCCGTCGCTCCCATTTTGGAAAGGGAGAGAGAAAGGCAGTACAACACAATGCAATACTGATCCCACAAGACGTGTTGAGGTGCAGCATACAGCAACATGGGCTAAGTGATAACATCACTGCACAAGACATGGGGATGCACGTATGTGTCTCCCTAGGAAGCAACAAATGCAAACGTTACAGCTGCCATGCGGACAGAGAGAGACCCCCCTCCCAACACAAATAATGGTCTACTCTAGTGCTCAATGCTCAGTTTAAGAGGGAAAAATCTGCTCACAACTTGCTGGGGAACAACTGGGCTATCTCTTGCTCTAGACAGGGAACAAATGGGTCAAATAGGTACTGGAGGGAGGCCTAGAGGACACTTGGAATTAAAAAAAAAACAATGTTCTGACCTAAAACTAATCAGTAGTAGATACAACGGTTAACAAAAGGCAGCACTCAAAGTAATGTCCTGCCAAAACACAGCAGCCCTTGACACATTACATAGTGCAGTGACAGGATAGCTGTCAAGGAAATGAGAGAAGCCCTAACAATGGACAGATGAAATGGGTAAAAAACACACAGGAAATGCACAGCAGGCAGCTAGCATCAGTATGAACACAAGATGCTCATACAAGCACAAAAGTCAAAGGAAAGGAGGAAGAACATCTGCTAACCAAAGTAAAATAAGAGATATGTCTGGCACTCTGTGGAGTCTTTCAATCAGCTAGGCTATCACACAGACTACAATCTAACTAGTTATAAGCAAAAACTAAAGCAAAACATAAAGAAAAACCTAACCATTTAACTGTGACACACTACACACTCTTAATCTACAGAGACAGAGAGTGATGGCATACAATGATTTACACTGAAAAATTAATAATTACAAAAGCAAGACTCTCAGGACAGGTCTACCAATACTAGCTCTTACCTTGAAGGCTAATTCTGTGTCATAATGCTTGGTTTGAAATGCACTACAGACCACGATATTCCTGACCCAAGACAACGCTGAAATAAAAAGTGATGTCTTCTGAATCTTTCTGTGTTTGCAAGTGGCAGAATACAATTAAACCAGACTCTGAACTTCAACCTTTCAGTGACTACAAATAGCCATGACTTTTAGTTTGTCTGTGTACCCCCCCAAGTTCCATTAAATATGATCAGTGCTTCTACAATAAGAAACCATCAAAGTGAATGACTGTGTAACTGGAACCCTCCCTGTTAAAATACTGAGAAAGTTCAGAACACTGATATGAAATTCCATCTAAAAGTCTTGGTGCAAGATCAGAAAATGGACAAAAAACCAGAGCAGGAGAAAGAAGCATCACTAATATTTTATTTCTTATTTATTTTCTCATTGATTGATTGATATTGGTTTATCAGGAAAGACTGGGCAAGAAGCCAGTTTCAGGGGAGGTCCAGGAAGAAAAGGTCTACAGAATACAAATTACAGCAGTAGAACAAGATCATTCACAATAAAATAACAGCCGTAATGACAATGTTTCAGGCCAAGCGAAGGCTCAACCACATAAAGCAAAAGAAGGTGTATTTTCACCTTAGCAGCCACGATGTGTTTGTCATACAAAAGTCCAAGAAAAAAATGCACAATTCCTCATTAAGATACAATGTGTCAGCCAAATTTAAAATGTAGGAGTGACTGAAAATTTTGAATATAATTTCTTTGGTTTGAGAAACTTATCACAATAAAAATTAACTTCTTAACTAAATGTGACGTGGCACACTGGATAAGAATGTGAGACATTTAAACTGTTTGTTACCTAGAAGCCACAAAGCTTTAAGTAAGTGCTCCTTCCCCCTTCTAAGTATATGTGGGAAGACATTCACTTAGTATCCCTGGCAGAAGTAGCAGCAGGGGGCAGACAAAAGTCCGAGTGACCAAAGGTGCTGTGGCAAACTGTGCTAGACTTCTTTCAACTGTGCAGGATACGGAGGACTAATGTAGGTATTAGTGCTTGGATATTAGCAGTCCACTGCGCCACCCTAATCCCAAGCGGGACCTGGTACCTACATCAGTTTATGCAGCACAGAAGTCTAGTCCAGGGCAAGGGGGGGGGGGGCATATTTCTAACACACAAGTTTAATGGAAACTCAAGTAAAACTAATTTCTGGGACTTACTCCTTTCTGAAGAGATCTGAATTGGTTATGTGACAGAAAACATTAAAAGTGACTATTTTTGTTATAGTCAAAGGTTATTCGAAATCACTTAGAGTGAACAAGATACAGATTTGTCTATTCAAAGAATGGTGATGTCAAGAGGAAGGATAGATTTTTCTTAAATTTTCATTTTTCCTTTTGCTTGGCCAGCTTTCAGAAGAAGTTGGGCCAAAAAGAGAAAATCCCAAACTTGGCAGTGGATGGCTGCCATCCCAAAGAATGGTGAACATCCCCACAGCCTGGCTAAATATGGAATTACTTCAAAGCAGCCTTCTACATAAGAAGGAGGCTTTCCACAGAATGATATGTAATGCCAGAAACGTGACAAAACAGAGGAAAAGAATGACATCTGGTAGGGAAGGATAGACATTCATGTTCACAGGAAAATAAGGTAAAAGAAAAAGAAGAAAACAAAAGTAGTTTAAAAAGCAAAATATACAACTTCTCTCGTTCCTCATTACCCTTTTTGAGAACACAGTGTGAACTTGGTTAAAGACTTGCACTTGCTTTTTCAGAGGTGTATATTGTACATCTGCAATTGTGACTGCATCCACTCCCCCTCCCGGGCCTCCCCCCAAAGGTTGTGGTTGAAAGGGCCCATATAAGTAAGAATTTTCCATTTATGTGGCAACAACATACCTAAATAAATGAATAAACTAAATGAACAAGTAATAACAAAACTACACTGCCTGCAGGACAACATTTTGAGAATGCAGCTACCCATTTTCTTAATTCAAAGCCAACAGGTTTGTCTTCTTTCTTCCCCATGCACTCAATATGAAGAACTATCAATACAATAATCAATAAAATCAAGTGCAATTACCACTTCTTTTGGTAAAAACACCCAATGAAGAAAAACAGGGTTTGGTTTCATCTAAGTAATGTTTGACATAGGTTCATAGGTTCATAGGTTCATACTAGGCTATCTGCCCAAGGGCATTTATAAGCCTAGCCCATAGTTATGTGGCTTTCGCCACCCCTTTAGTTTGAATAAAAACTATGCCTATCATTTTGCTGTGCCTCATACAACCAATTTTCACAAAGCAATATTTAATTTTGTCTTATGAGAAACTAATAAACATTAACAAATTGAATTAACTAACAGTTTTGATAAAAATGAAGAACTAGTAGATAGATCAGCCAATGCGAACATCAAGCACCATCTTAAAGTGTTCCATTACACTTTTTTGCATGTGTGGCTTGTGGTGCCTCTAGTGCTGTCCTGCATTTTCCCTAATTGTACCAGTTCTACGCTGCAATTGTAAAATTAAAGCATTCGTAAAATGTTATTGCTCTCTAAATAACATCATTGAAAAGTTAAACGAGGATGTTAACATAAGGAGGGTGTGTGGTTGTGTCGACAGACTTCGATGGACACACCAAAGCACATGAGTGGGTTCCTGCCCATTAAAGTCTACTGATGTACTTACATCTTCTTCTCAACTGATGTCAGAGAGGGAAACAGTAAAGTTACATGGGTGTATTCTTAATGAAAAGTTTATGAACCTTTTTATTAAGAAACTGTTGACATAATTTTAAGAACATGCAGCAGAAAATACATTACAGCACTTAAGTTACAAACTACCAAGATATACATACAAACTGCAAAGGAACACTTTCAACAGAAATCCAACTAACAATGGCTTCCGACAAAGAAAGATGAGACCTCAACCGCAAGTAATATATTCAACAGAAAAAAAAATCACAGAGGAATCTGAATTCTACACATCATCTGCCCTTTCAGAAAGGATCTGAAGGCTGTCCTTACAAATTAGGATCCAGGACACATTAATGAATGAATATACACAGAGCCCCCAATATCTATAAACTGTTCAATGAGCGACCACACACACACTGAAAAGCAAAAGACCACACATTTTGAAATAAGCACCATAATAAAAATGCATATAAAAGGAAAACAAATCAAAGCAAATATTTCTGCAGAGAGGGCAGCAACCCCCCACCCCATGTTACTGTTTTAAACTAAATCCAGAACTGCATAAACAAAGTGAAAAGGAAACAGCTGGCACTATGCTATCCTGACTGTTCCCCCTACTCTATGCTTGCTGGATGAATGGATGGTGCTAGAACTAGACAAGTGCCGTTTGGTGAGCTGAACATTCAAACACCTGCAGTACATAAACAATGGCACCTTCAAGCAGCAGGAATCTGCCAGTAATGATTCACTGATAATCTCAAAGTTATTTTGACTCTAAAAAATAAGGCCTTTTGAGAGGCAGAAATGCAGACTCCATTTTGTGAATGTTCTCAGTAAGCAAGAATATCATAAAGTTTGCCTTCATAGTGTAAGTGACATGCCACCACGGCACTCAACACTTTGGGATGGAAGAGCATTCTAAACTTAGACAGGACAGAATTCAGTTTTTGGGAAAAAGTTCCTCATTCATAACCAAGTTGAAAACAGGCTTCAATATTGGTGCCGAGGCATAACACTATGCCCTACGAAGACGTAGACCAAACAGCAGTCCTGGGTTCAAGTCCCATGGATTCCATTCCCAATAGTCAAGGATTTTAGCAAAGAAGAAAATGTAAGAAAAATAAATAAATTACACACACACACACACACACACACACATAATGTGTTACTAATCTACTGTACATTATTTAAGACAGGCATGAATAATTTCAGTATGAAATTATATGCACTTTTTCTCCAAAACCTTCCTGACCATTAAAGCCCCAACCCTCCAGATACTCCAATGGTTTATTTGCTCCCCCTTCCCAGGCTGGGAATACTGCCTGCATCACCCTGTGACAGGGATCTCTTTCATTTGGCAGGGAATCCCTTTCCATAACTTCATGCTGTTGTCCAGGCCAGGGGAGTTGGAGTGGAGAAGTACATTTAGTTGAGCCTCTCATGCCTTAGCTAATGGATCTCATTCCCCAGCCCTGAGCACTACATGCCATGTACCTCTTTCAAAAAATGGTTGCAGCAATGCAGGAGACAGGACCAGGTCTGTGCTTCCATGACAAGAAACACAGTACCAGTCTCTGACTCCAACTCTCTTAGAAAGCTCCTCAGAAATTCCTGACATTGAAATTGACCATATGCAGCTAAAGCAAAACTCTACCATCAGACTTTTCACTGATATTGTATCATATATGTATACACACACATGTACATATATTTTTTTTTGACATTTGTTGACTGTGAATGCTCACTGGGTCAGAAACCCATTTTCAGTGGAGGCCTGGGGAGAATAGCTCTACAAAAAAAAAAAAATTTAGAGAGAGTACCTTAAAGATAAAATAGACAATGAACAATATGCTTTGTAAAAAAAATACATTCGCTATTAATATACAACATACAGTATTTTAAGAATAAAAAGTCTTCAAATAAATGTGTGTGTGTGTGTGTGTGTGTGTGTGTGTGTGTGTGTGTGTGTGTGTGTATATCACACTCACATATATATTATATGGCTTTGCCATCCTGCAGGACGATTTGTCCCAAATAAATAACTGGTGTTAAAATTATGGACTGAAACTACTGCCAAAAAATCTGTTACTGTACCCTTTGGGAAGTCATCTACCCCAAGGAACTACCACATTGACCCAGATGGTGTATGATCCCAATTACTCTCATTAGGGGTAGCAGATTATTATTGACCATGGGATGGGTAAGGCCAATCTCTATTAAAATGGGATAGGTTAATTTGAGCCCAAAATGGGAAATTGGCTAAGGTTAAAATAGCCTTCAAGGGCAGCTAGCACAATACTTACCTGTGAACTTATGAACCTATTACCACCACTCAGTCACAGAATACACTAACTCTCAATTTGTTCATCTCCTTTAAAGTCCTGGTGTTGCTGTACTTGTCTTTTTTAGGCCTGGATCCCAAGATTACTGGAGACAGCCCACTGTGACCTACTAATCCACATCAGTCTGTGTTCTGCTTCCTACTGGCTATTGGTGATTGCATGGGTGTGGTTGAAAAACCACGGACTAACTTGCTTTTGTTTACAAGGATGTATATCTGTGGAATCTACCTTCACTGTGGCTGAGGGGGTGCACCACACTGTCTTATCTACAGATTTTTGAAGACATACTTACATGAACAGTCATTCAACAAGGAAGGGGTGATCACTTTCTGGACTTCTTTTAATTATTTGACTTTAGAACTCAGTTATGTTCAATCTGGCATGAAGAACCACTGTTTTACACTTATGGTTTTAAACATACTTCAGACTAGATTGGTTTTACTGATTTCTAGATTGGTTTTACTGATTTCATTATGCATTTGTTTTCTCATTTACTGTATTGCACATTTTTATGCATCATGTTTTCATTTATTCCTGTGATCAGTGTTTTGCACCTTAATAAAGTTACTAAAGTAATTTATAAAAAAAAATAAGCAGCTTAAGACTATTCCATTTGCCAATATTACTGTGTTTACTACACAAGCCTCAGAAATGTTACACTTCCACAATCTTCTTGCCACAATAGTACAAAAGATAATCAAAAATGGACCCCAACTATCTTGCTGACAGACAAATTAGCACATCAAAAAACAAAAACAAGCATATCATGCTCTCTATCTTTAAATAAGCATGTGCATTAAGAGTCACCAAAGGAAAAGTAAAAAACGTTGTTAAAATAAAATCAGTGAAGCAGGAAAAGTATAACACTGTTGCTAAACAAAACAAAAAAAAAAGCCACCTTCAAATGGGGCAGTCAGACTGCACACAAGCTCAACGTGCTTAGTAAATGTTTATAACACACATATTAACACTTTTCCCTTAACTAGGATTGCACCATGGTAATTAAACAGCACGTTTTCTTTGAAATGCTACCTTCAGACTCTTGGATGGATGCGAGACATTATCCAATTAGGCCTGACATTAGTATCTGCATTGCCTTTAGTGGCACAGACTGCTTAAGAAGCCCAGACCTTTACTAAGATGCAGGTTGCCTATGACTACTAAAAGGAGGGCATTTTTGCTGCTTCGTTTCTTTACTCAAGAAGACAATTCATTCCATTGAGCTGTTCACAATTTCTTCACAGAGTTTCTCTAATTAAAAACTGACAAACACACTTAAAAAGCCATAAAGCAAGACACTGCCAATACAGTGTACTGGATCAATCTCTCTCTCTAAATCTTCAGCAATAAATTAATTTAATACAGACTTAGTTCCTGCTACATAGATTTCCAACTTACATAAAATAAATAACAGAAATCTGAATATATTACTGCAGATCTCAACAATACAAGTGATCCACTTAGAATGTTAAAGGTGTTATTGCTCGATACCAAGAGTCTAAACAGGAAAATCCACTCCCTGCACTCACTTCTCATCATGGAGTGCATTTAGAGCCACACAGAGTACCCCAGCAGGACAAGGCTACAATACCTTCCACCCATTTACACCAGCTACTGTACAGGTTGGGTTCTAAAGGTAGAGGAGTCTTAATTTACATCAAACAGGAACCCACCTCAAGGTTAGTCAAACAAAATGACCCAGCTGATCAGAAGCATGTCCAACTTACCATAAATAAAGTCACATGCCATTTCTTTGTAAGCTACAAGTTACCTCTTTATGACCCAGAAGTCATTACCATGTGCATGAATGACCTGGAGAAACTCCCCATTCAGCCTAACACAATATTCATGGGTGACTAACTACGCCAACATTAACTCGGAATCATACAAGACAAGTCATCAAATATGCAGGCCCAGAGATTCCTGACACCTCAGTTAACCCCAGAACATTTAAAAAATATTCCAAGGTTAACCACTTCCTACTAAGTGACAGGCTGGCAAAATTCCAAGCCCCCCAAACACAGAAGACAGCTGCCTATGTGGAATTTTTTTTATAAGAAACCATGTACAATCATGTAAATAGCTGTCTTGAGAAAGCCGTACCTACCCTAAATAAACATAAGATAACCTCCAAAAACAAACCACCCTAGTGGAATCCCAGTATAAATAGGTTTTATACCAAAAAAATAATAACTAGACCAGCATGGGGAAAAAAATCTCTCATCAATCTGAACAAGCAACTCGGGGGACTAATCGAGTCCACTACAGCCAAATTTGAGATAAGCTAAGGACAACCACACAGCTTTCTTCATTGTCCACAACCTTAAAGGCAGCACTTAATGTGACAAACTAATGATGAATGGAGCCACCTATATGGAGCCACAGGATATAGCAAATTTGCTGGTCAATAAATTCAGGTCCAGTTTTGCCCCCTGCATTGCCCCAGTTGCCCCTCAGGAAATACTTCATCGCCATTTCTCCACCAAATATCACTAGAGAGCAGGCCCTTGCTGCACTCGTTAAGGCCAAGAATACTGCTTCTACAGGCCCCAATAATAACCCAGGATGCCTGCTGAACACCATGAAACATGACCTGTCACGCCCACTAGAATCTCTAGCCAAAGCATCTACACAAGCTTTGCTCCAAATGAATGCAAGACTTGGACCCTACCCAGTTTGGTTTAGTCAATAGCGATTCATGCCTACTTAACCTAGTGGACTTCAAGAAAATCCCAAAACCTATTGATGAGTACAAAGCAGTTTTCACTGCCTATCACTACATAGCCAAGACGTTTGACACCTTACCAAATTAAGCATAAACCCCATATGTCACCCAATGGATAGCCATCTGGCTCACTGATAGGACACAAAGTTAGGATAGGAGAATTCCCGTCCACAAAGAGGCCAGTCACTAGTAGAAAATGAGGCCTTTCCTTTCTGGCATCTACTTCTTTGACATCAAGGCAAATGTCAAAAGCTTCTGGCTGACCAAGTCTGCAGTCAAATATAAACTAGGCATGGTCACTGAATCCCCTAAAGACACAGATACCCTTCAAGACGGCCCAATACAAATAAATGTTGCTATAACTATGGACTAAAACTCATGCTTACTTCTCTTGTGAATAAATTCACAATAGTACCCTTAGGAAAGATGGTCATCCCTGGAAATTACCAAACTAATAATATACTCCTAAACGTAGACACAATGGTCAGGGATCTGGGAATGCATGATGATAGTAAACTGACCTTTGACAGTCACATGTCCACTGTGGCAAAAATCATTCTATGTTGCACAACTTATAAGTAAGGATATGGCATCCAGGTCTGAGGAGTTCATTGTTCCAGTGTACTTGGCTCAACACACCCTTTGTTATGCACCAGACCAGATATCTAAAACAACCATTGCTGCAGTCCTTACCATATGGTAGTCCGCTGTCCTCGGACATCAGACGTCAGGGCAAAACACAATGACGATGACCGTCATTCCTCAGTCTTTTCTTGCCCCCAGCAAAAAACTAACAAACCCCGTGCACTAACTTGCTGCAGTCCTTACATATGGGTAGAACTTTATAGTAGCCCCTAAAAAAGCTGTAGAAGTGGCAGTAGCCTGAGAACCAAAAAAAAAAACAAAACAACTGCTGAGACTGCCTGAACCCTTTAGTTCTGCTCAAATAATATCATAACTGTCTGTGTATATCATAAAAGAAGGGTTGAAGCAACAAAGACACCCTATCCTTGTGGAAAATTAAAAGGCTCCAACTGCCATAAGGGCCTCCTTTGTCAACTCCTCAAAAGGTATTGTGAGCGAGCGCAAACTTAAATTTAGTTTAGAAACATCATCCTTTTTGTTACTGTAAAAAAAAAAAATCTCTCTCCATATATCTGTAAACTTTCCTTGTACTAGGCCTTCTGGCCTCCAAAATAACATTGTAAATGACTGTCCCTCTGAGACAGCAGAGGAGGAATCAAGGCAAAGGCCAGTTCTGTGCTCCTGGCAGAGAGAAACCCTGAAGACTTAGCTGTAAACTGAGAGCAGTCTCCCACAAAATCATTGAGATATACCTGTAGCTTTCCTCTATGCAGTTTTGGCATTGGGAAGTACCAGAATACAAGATGCCATGAACCCCAAGGCTGGAAGAGAAAGATTCTTTTTTTTTGTCCGGGGTCAAAAGGCCATCTGCAGTCTCAGAAAGCACATGCCCTGAGGAGGTACTAGACTGGACTTTATTTAGTTCACAGAATACCCCAGGCATCTTAACACTGCCTACCACAGCCAGAACCGTGAACACTCTGGGCGGGCGGATAAGCCAAAAGAAAGGGCCAAAGAGACTGATAATGTGAGTCCAGCCCGAAACGCATGAATGCTTCCTGCAACTGCCTGATAGGGAACATGAGGGTAAGCTTTGAGATGAGAGAAGTCACCATCCAGTGATCTTTGCCCAGCAGAGGTAAAAGCTGTTGGTACTAGAGACAGAATGAGAATAAAATAGCCCACTTCTGGCAGAGGGACCTGTGTGTTGTGGCCTATTTGAGAGTAGTAGAAATTTGTTTGTGAGCCTCTAGTCTTTGCTCATGCCTTTGGAGGGAGGCAAGGTATGGAAATAAAACTTGTAACCCTGGTGTATGATATCAATACCCATTTGTCTTGGGTAATCAACATCAATTTTTTTTGAGAAGAGTGCTAACCTTCCTCCCAAAGATGCTGCCAGGCAAGAGGGATCTGCAGCTGAAAAAGTAGGTCATTGGGCCTGTTTAGAATGCAGGTGAACTCCCTGTTCTAGGTCTGAAAGACTCTGAGCTCTGCCCTACCGTCTCTAGATCTACCCCTAGACTGAGAATCATAAGACTGGAGGCTGAACTGGCAAAAAATCTTTAACAGCCTGCATAGAGCCTAGCCTTTCTCTTGTTTTTCTTCAGACTGACCTCCACAGGTGAACCAAACAACACATCAGACTGCAAAAGAGCATCCAAAATCCTTGTCTTAACATGGTCAGATAAATTCTGATCCTTCAACCAGGCGTGCCTAGGCCACAGCATCAAAAAAACACTGTATAAATGAATACCCACCTGTTCCAGGAGAGACATGCCAAATCTTGTAATTCCTTACACTCAATGCCTTAAGTTTTTTATTTCAACATATGAAACTGGCATTCAACAAAACCCTAGCTAAGGTAGAAGAATGTGTAGACCTTCTTTCCCCCATCTATCAAAGCTCTGGCTTCTAGGACTCTTATAATATTTATTATATTTCAGGCACACCCTGTAAATACCCTTTCGGTTTAACAGGAGCAGAGGCAGAGAATCAGGATTAAGTGAAGCCTCTGCAAACACATCTCCACAACATCCAGAACAGGGGTGACCTTTAAATCCCACTTAAAATAGAATGAAGTGTCTTGAAAAAAAAAAAAAAATCCTCTGGAGAAGCAGAAGGAGTGGGATCCATCTGCATCAGATCAGAATAGGAGAGTACTCCTGCAAGTCTTCAGCTGAAGACTCTCTAATCAGAGTAATCAAATCTTCTGCCATTTTAAGCATGTGAATACAGTTTATTCACTTTCTCTGACATCCGTAAAACACTGAGGCAAGAAAAAAACTACCATATGTAAAAGACTGCAGCAATGTGAGATGAAGAACATCAGAGGTTCCTCACAAAAGAATACAGGGAATAAACAGAAAGTCCTATGCAGACAGCCTCAAAGCCCTAACTCTGTACTCAGTTTCCTACAGACTGTTGTGTGGCAATCTATGTCTAGCCTACAAGACATCCCCTGATCCCACACTGATGGATTTGTGGCATATTTGCAAAAAAAAAAAAAAAAAAAAGTGTCAGAAATACCCATTCTAAGAACCTAAATTGCACCTATGACGTAAAAAGGACATGTTGGAGGGACAGGTTTGTGTATCAAATATGACCTCTTCTCTGGAACATGTTTCTCAACAGGCTTCCCATCCATGTGAAGTAAAGCTCATCTCTACCATATTCAGACATAGCTTGACCAATGGATGGAAAATTGCAAATTTACCCTTGGTTTAGCACCCATGTCCCTAATGGACAGTGACAGCCTGAGAATGCTTGACATGTAAAAGCCTATATTGTAATTTGTAAAATTTCTGTCAGCAATATTTTGGTAAATTTGGGATAAGTCTGGCTAGGCTTAAAATGGCTCCTGGACCGATAGCTTAAGAACACCCATGAACCTCTAAGAAAGCAAATCAAGATCAACAAACACTACCATAGAACTGCAGCTTCGACCGGGCTAGAAACACTGAATGACAAAAGTAAGCATCAAGCAAAATCCATTCTCATTTAATTAAAGAAAGATTTTGTATACAATGCCATCACCACGTCCTGTCAACCAGCACCCCCCCCACCACAAAATACTGATTCCATACACCTATCATTATTACCAAAAGCCACAAGCAAAAAGTCAAATCCTTTTGTGCACTGCATCCTCACCCGCCTCCTAAGCTAAGTGCCACCTACACCTCAAGTCATTTTTAAAACTATCAATGAACTCTCTGTTGACAATCACAACATATCAAGTAATAAAACCAAATGGTTTAGTCAGGATCTGGGCTTATTCAAAACAAAAACTAATACCAAGAAAAACAAAACCATGGATGTTTCCACTACAATCCCTAATGGTGTAATTTATTTAGCACTTTCATCTTAATTAAATCATACAGATGTTTTCAGAATAAGATTAAAACCCAACACAAAGCCCTTAAAAACACCTAATGAAGGCTCCCGAGAGCACCCCAGCACTACCAGGTTATACCTCATACCATCCTTTTCGGCCCCAAAACTTGGACCAAACCAGAAAAGGAGTGGGAGTATCAATATTCGTCAAAGATACCCACACCTCCAGGTTGGTGGCAAAGCACGAAGCATCAGAGACTATCCATGTGCAACTAACAGTGGGTAAAACTGCCTTCCAGTTTATAGCTTGCTACAGACCACCCTCCCAAACCCAGGAACCCCACTCGGCCTTCCTGAGAACACTGGAAAATATGAAGGTCTCTCCAAACACCGTTATACTGGGCGACTTCAACTACCCAAACATAGACTGGGAGCATTACTCTAGCTCCAACACCCTAGCTCAAAAGTTCCTAGAATTTATAAACTCAAATTCTATGGAACAACTTGTTACCACTCCCACAAGAGGGGAAAACATACTGGACCTGATCATCACCAACATGGGGACTCTATGCTCCAGACCAGAAGTGTATCCCTCACTGGTAAGATCAGACCATAAACTAATCTCACTGGATATTCACATCCCGACGCCACCCCCTGCCCAGAAAACCACAGTGAAAAACTTATCTAAAGCAAATTTCACACTCCTCAAAACCGAGGTGGAATCCTTCAAAGACCCCGGGCCTGTGGAAAATACGGCCCAGACCACAGAATCCTTTATAAACGCATTCTATGAACACCTTCAGGAATGCATGGATCATGCAATCCCAAATAAAACCATGACCCAATCCTCCAAAGGCAGACGTCCTGTCTGGTGGACCCCAGCAAACTATACAATAGAAGGAGGAAGCTATTACATGATAGAGCAAAATCCCAAAAAGGGAAGGCATCTCTGATCTGTGTTAGCAAAAAACTACGGGCACTCATAAAATCGTCTAAGGCCAGCTTCGAGAGAAAAATTGCACAGGACACTAAGGATAATCACAAGGCTTTCTTTAGTTATGTTAGGAATCTGAGTGGGAATTCCCAGATATGCTGAGAATTAGTCCAAAATGAAAAGAAAATACACCGAACCCACAGACATTGCCAACATCCTAGCTGACAGGTTCAGCGCAGACTCCCCCCCCCACCAAAAGGGCAAATATCTATCCCAGCAGAGTGCTGCCCCCCCCTGACATCTCAGATGCTCAGGTAAGAGCCGCCCTCTCCAAAGCAAAAAACACAGCATCAATGGGACCAGACGGTGTCCTGGGCTGTGTCCTACATGAACTCCAAGAAGAGCTAAACCCAAACATAAAACTACTGTTCAATCTCAGCCTTACCACAGGATATGTACCCAAAGAGTGGCGTACAGCAACAGTGGTCCCACTCCACAAAGGTGGTGCTTCAACGGATCCTGGAAACTATCACCCCATAAGCCTGACTAGCTTGGTCTGCAAAGCTATAGAAAGGATCATCATGGACCTCATAAATAAAGATATTGGGGACCTACAGACACTGAATCCTACCCAGTTTGGCTTTGTTAAGGGCAGATCCTGCCTCTTAAACCTGGTTGATTTCTTTGAAACAGTCACCACGGCCATTGACGAGGGGAAGGTGGTCCATACAGTCTACCTGGACCTCGCAAAAGCCTTCGATACAATACCCCACTCGGGCATTATAGATAAACTCACCAGCTTAAATATAAACCCCTATGTCACTAGATGGGTTGCAAACTGGCTCAAGGACAGAACCCACATGGTTAGAATTGCTGGAGCCATGTCAGACTCCAAACCAGTTACAAGTGGCGTCCCACAAGGCTCAGTCCTGGGACCTCTCTTGTTCGGTATATATTTCTCGGAGGTACAGGCCAACACAGAAGGACTGTGGCTGACCAAGTTCGCAGATGACTGCAAACTGGGCGCCATAATCGACTCTCCAGCCGACACAAGCATCCTCCAAAAGGGCCTCATAGAAACAGACAACTGGTGCCAGAACCATGGCCTCAAGCTAAATGCCAAAAAGTGTATAGTCATCCCCTTTGGCAAAAACAAAGTGCCCACAAATTACCACATAGGTGGTAATCCATTAAGTATGGAAGAAGTAATTAGGGACCTGAGGACCCAAGTTGATAGCAATCTCTCATTTGACAACCACGTGGCCAAAGTGGTTAGAAAAACACTTTATATAGCCCACCTAATCATGAAGGGATTCACATCTAGATCAGGGGAGGTCATTGTGCCTCTTTACTCATCCCTCATCAGGTCCATAATTGAGTACAATGCCCCTTTTGGGATGTACCTTACCAGACACCTGCAGCAACTGGAAAGACCCCAAAAGTACCTCACCAAGAGGATCAAAGGGCTCAAACAGATGCCATATGCTGCCTGGTTAAAGAAACTCCAGCTCTACTCAGTGGCCTGCTCAGAGGCGATCTGTGCCTAACATGTAAAGCCATGTCCAATCCGGAATTAATGGACATGCTGCACTTCAGAAAATCCAAATCCCATTGAGCTACGCTCTCGAGAGACTTGAACCTCAGCACTGAAATAAATAGGACATGTTGGAGGGACAGATTCATAACCCAGAGGCTCCCTTCACTCTGGAATAAAATCCCAGTCCAGGTTAGGCAGAGTCCCTCATTGACTCTCTTCAAGAGGAATCTTGATGAGTGGATGGAGGATCGTAGGTTTACCCCGGGTATCACTTCTGTGTCCCTGTTAGACAAAGGCACACTATACTAACCTTGAAAAAGGGCATAGCAAAATTAATTTAAAATGGGTGGCGAAAGCCGAACACACTCTGGTTAGGCTTATAAATGCCCTAGGGCAGATAGCCTAGTATGAACCTATGAACCTATATGACAATTCTCAACCACATTATTCAAAATGTCAAGGAAGACATTTGTTTACATAATATATTAAACACGCCATAAAAATCAGCTAAATTAAACCAATCTAAAAACTACAAAATTATAGTCTAGAAGCCTTCACGTTCAAAACACTTAATAGAAACAACGTTGTTCAGACCAGGTGTCAAGGTATCATTTAACTTAATCTGCCACCACAACTCCCTATATAATAGAGTGAACAAACAAGGGAAACACCCTCAGCAGGAGAACGAATGGAAGAAGTCGAAGGAACAGCATCAATGAGGTCAGTACACTGGCCCCTGAAACAGTGGATCTGGGATGGAGGTATTATCCATGTATGACAGTCAATATTAATTTTCTGTTTTATAGTTTTGTACCAACAATCACCATGCAGAGGAAACTCTGAAGATTATTTTAGAGACAATTTGATTCTGAATCACAGTATTTTCTTCACGGTCAGCAATTTTCTTTCAAGTACAACAGGAAAAGTACGTGTGTGGCAGATAGAAGATAACATGGCTACGTGAAGTTAGCTGCAGTTTATGACTAAGAACCTTAAACTTGGTCAATAGCACTGTATTTTAATATCTCAGCACATAACTGCACAAAAAGCAATGGCATACATTCTGAAAAAGCACCAGCTTACATTTTTACAAGTTTTGCACATTAGAATATCAAGAGACAAAAGAAATGTCTTGTATACAACTGAACTAGAAACATGGCACAGCTGCATGCTCAAACGCAGCATCCATTACTCCTCATACTCAAAATTTCACCTTAAAGGCAGCGTACAGTAAGAGATGTGAAGGCCTCCAAAGCACTTGTAGTTAACATTACGTGTTTAAGAAACCATGTACTCTTTTGAAGGTCTGGGCACCACTGTCATTCCACAGCTAATTACATCCTTAAATACCTCAATGTGTTTCAAACACTACATTATATCACAGATAAGAGTACATCACATGCTTATTGGCTGAACGGCAAGCTGATTTGTGTCCCCACTGTGATGGGTGAGAAGTGCAGAGAAGGGAAAATGTTAGTGCATGCATTTCATTTTTAATAGCAGAATGAAATCTTGAATGTTCCTCAGTATGTATTTGTTGATTTGCTTCCGGTATAACATTAGTGAACATTGACAGGATTAGAAAAGTATTAACATTTGTTTGGAGCAGAAAGTTCTATCATGAAATTAGATACTCATGCCCATTATGAAAGCTCATAAAATAAGTAGTCAGGAGATCTTAGTTGGTAAAAATTAATACGTAATGTTCATTTTTAATTGGTCAGTGGCTGTTCTATGATTATTACAATAATGTTGCTTTTAATAAAAAAGGTATAAAGAATGATGATTTCTGTAGCCGTGTCCCCACATACATGTCTTTCTGTGCAATAAAATAGACTATGTGCTGCTGAACTGTGTTGTGTAAAAGTTAATAATACCTTAAAGATAATGTCTAACAGTGAGAAATGACCTTTTGTCTTTTCTATGCAAAAAACAAAAGGTAGTTTTATACTCATTTATAAATAAAAAC
Source organism: Protopterus annectens (assembly GCF_019279795.1). Classification (NCBI taxonomy): domain Eukaryota; kingdom Metazoa; phylum Chordata; order Ceratodontiformes; family Protopteridae; genus Protopterus; species Protopterus annectens. Next base: position 11,793,192 of record NC_056748.1, read on the forward strand.
CTTTTCAGAAATTGCTTCCAAACACAGAACAGTAAATGTACTGAGCTGTGTTTATGGCATGAATATTCATGGGCGGCCAGGAGGCACTTGTATCAATTTGGGTTCCAGCTCCAATTATGATGGATTAGTGTAGGTAAGTAACTGTATGTTAATTATGTAATTGCCAAATTTAACAGCTTGGCAGTTGCATAGCTAATTTATAATTACCTTAATTAGGGCTGCAACTTAAAGCAATGTTAACTGTCTCCTGCCCGCCAATGAATATTCATGCTGTAAACACGACTCAGTACATTTTGTTGTCCATATTCGGAAGCAATATTTTAAACTATGTATTTTTTTAAAAGACTATAAAATATACTTTTCTTTACATAAAAAGTGTTCGCATGCAACCTTTTTTTGTTTTTAAAGAAAACTTAATTTTGGGCCTTTAGCCATGATCTTTAACAATTTGGTGTCGTACACGGAGTTCCGAGCCATTTGTGTGCTGCTGCATTAGAAATTGCCAATCGGCACAGCACAGAGACAGGTTTTCTGTCTGACAAGTTTCTGGTGTACCAGTACACAATTTTAAAAACGTAAAGTCTCTACAGGTAAGCGTTACTAAAACTTTCTTCACTAGTTTTGACTGGATGTGAAAGGGTAAATTGTATACATCTGGAAAATTGGATGTCTGTGTAAATCAACCAGACTACCAACGTTAGGTACAACTGTGCACTAGTGAGCTCTAACCAGTTTATACAAGGATACAGTATCCTTGCCACAAGGGCTGAGTTTCCTTGTCAGAAGGACAGAGTACCCTTCTCAGGAGTGAGAGTGGGTTTTAATCAAATGCAAAGAAAAGAAACAGAGAGGATTTCTTCATTGGGATTTTGAGGGACCATAATTATAGACACTGATCTATCTCTTTGGTATGAGTGGGCTTTTATTACAGATGCCAGTCCAAGTGGTTTACAACTGCTTGAGTATGGGACTCCAAGCAGGCATATGTTTAATAAGAATGGAAGAGAGAGAGAGCTGAAATTATTTGGTAAAATGGTCTGAGCTCCAAAGAAGTGATTGCATATTACAGTTTCCAGAGAAAGCCACTTTTGATAAGTAAATTTTAGAAAGTCTAAATAGTAAACTGAAACAAAAGGGCAATAAGGTACTGGACTCTTGATGATCAGCTTTTAATGACTGGTAAGAAGAACCTAAAAATAAAGAAAAGGAATCTGTAGTTGGCATAAAATACAACTCAGCTAGATTAATGTCACATTTGCAGGTGGCTAATAGGACAGTAAATACGTTAAAAAATGTGCAGATGAAAAATTCCATTCCTGAGATATGCATCCATTAAGACCCTTATCAGTCACACAGACAGATAATGATGACTTGCCTCTGTTAACTTCTGCACCCCTTCCACCTTAAGACCCACCGATGCCTCAAGAAGATGATAGTTCTCAATCTCTGAGATGGCAGGTTGACATGTGTTTTGCAGAAACAACTACCACTTTCCTAGATACAGCCCAAATTATTTCCAGCACTTCCAGTCACCTCTCTGGGTTCGGTTATAACACTAGATTCCATCAATATCATTCAGTCCCCACAGTAAGACCTTCAGACCAAAAACTAATCTGTATAGTTAATAAACAACAGTTGTATCACAAACATAGAACAAATGCTAAACGTGGGGAAATTAAAATGATTCCCTAACAAGAGTTCATCAGCAATAACTAGCACTTTAGGTAGGATTAAGGACATTACTACTCTATTTCCCATCATAGACAGGGTGGATTATCAATGGGCATCCACTGCAAGTCAACTTGCTGGAGAAGAGAGATTCTGGCTCTTCTATAGATTCTCCTATACCTACTTCACAAATTAAATCCTTGTAAGAAATACCAAACCCCGCAACAGCTAGATAACGAGGCTAAGCCTATTATAAAAAGAGTAGTACGACCATGAACTACAGTGGATTTTCAAGCCATCATGGATTGTGTTCAAATAGGAGGTAAACATTGTACAAAATTTGCAAACATTTCGGAAGGGCACTTACATGTTACAAAACCCTATTATCAAAAACTTTAGTAGTATTAAAAACCCCTACACCTCATGATGTGTTTAAGAAAACATGGGTTAAATCTAACATAGGTGACAACATTCCAAAGCACACAGATGATGGATTTCTAGCTGCTAAAAATAACCTTTTAAAAGCTACTTCTGCAGCATGTCCCCTGCCTCTAATTGGGTAAGAATAAAAGCTATTTTACAAAGAGAGAATGAATCTATTGATGAACAGTTGCAGAGCATGACAGATGCATTTGCAGCCTTCTCTGGATGTCCACAGTCCACGGAAGGTGCAGCAGCTAGCAGGTCTCCTGCAGAGATTTTATAGATGGTTTGTTACCACCAATACAACAGCACAGTAAAATGGTTTGTTTGAATTGGCCAAGCTTAGGCATCAATTAAACTGAAAATCTGGCAAAATATGTAGCAGATAATGGGTCTATGTTTAGCTACCAAATTGTAAAACAGGCAAACCGCTAAACAAAGACCGAATGGGGAACTCGGCGAACTAGAAAATCATGGAAAGGACCAATCACAATAACGGAAGAATGCCAGGCACCCAGCATTACTGCAGCACAGGTTAAAGCTGTCCAAGGCCAAGAATACAGCTTCCATGGGACCCGATAATATCCCTGGCTGTGTTCTACATGAACTACAAAATGAACTGGCACCACATCTGTGTGCCCTGTTCAGTCACAGCCTCACCTCAGGCTTTGTCCCTACCGAATGGCACACTGCTACAGTCATCCCTCTCCATAAAGGGGGAGCGACTACAGACCCTGGGAATTATTGCCCCATTAGCCTGGCGAGTCTGATATGTAAAGCTATGGAGCACATCATCATCGACCTGATTAACAAAGATATAGGAAATCTCCAAACTCTAGACTCCATGCAATTTGGCTTTGTGAAAGGGAGATCATGCCTGCTCAACCTGGTTGACTTCTTTGAGTCAGTCATCAGGGCTGTGGATGAAGGTAAGGCAGTGCATACAGCCTACCTAGATCTGACCAAGGCCTTTGATACCATTCCTTATTCGAGAATTATTGATAAACTCACCAAACTACGCATCAACCCCTATATCACTAGGTCAGTTGCAAATTGGCTCACAGATCAAACACAGTGTGAAAGTAGTGGACGTCACGTCAGACTACTGACCAGTCACGAGTGGAGTCCCACAGGGATTGGTCCTGGGTCCTCTCCTGTTTGGCATCTATTTCTCACAATTCCAGGGCAACACAAAGAGACTCTGACTGACCAAGTTCACAGACGACTGCAAGCTGGGAGCCATTAACTCCCCATGTGATGCAGACATCCTACAGAAAGGCCTCACTAAGACCAATGACTGGTGTCGAAACCATGGCCTTAAGGTTAACGCCAGAAATTGAGTTGTCATCCCCTTTGGTAAATACTCAGTTCCCACTAATTACATCGATCACACCCCAATGAACACTGAAGATGTTATAAGAGATCTGGGGATGCAGGTTGACAGCAACCTCTCCTTCGACCACCACATTGCCACTGTGGTCAGAAAGTCCTTCTATGTGGCACATCTCATTACCAAGGGTTTTGTATCCAGGAAGAAAGAGGTCATTGTCTCTCTCTACTCTTTCCTCACTAGACCAATCATCGAGTATAATGCCCCATTTGACATGTACCTCACTAGACACCTGTAACAGCTGGAGAGGCCACAGAAGTACCTCACAAAGAGAATTCTAGGCATAAAACACATGTCCTAAACGGACAGACTCAAAAGACTCCAGCTATTCTCCGGCTCATATCGCCTACTTAGAGGCGATCTCTGCTCGACTTACAAAGCCATGTCTGACCCAGCTCTGTTAGAAATGCTACATCTACAGAAATCCCAATCCCTCCATACCACACGTTCCAGAGACCTCAACCTCATTACCACAATCAACAGAACATGCTGGAGGGGACAGGTTTCTCACCCAGAGACTGCCCATGCTATGGAATAGACTTTCCATACATGTCAAGCAGAGCACCTCACTGCCCCTCTTCAAGAGAAATCCTGATGAGTGGATGGGTAATAGAAAGTTCATCGCGAGGATCACTCCAGTGGCGCTACTTGATAAAGGCACTGGGAACTAACGTCAGACAGCATGATGCCAGGTCACCTCTATGGGCTAGGCTTGTAAAGACTCCAGGGCCATACCTATGAACGAAAACACATTGAATGGCCATAGTCGGCCAACAACCAGGACGTTGCTTGAAACATAAAGTAAGTGAAGGGAAACCTTTTAAATATTCCCTTTTCCCTACTGTAGTGTGATCTCAGAGTTGGTATATATAGTTGGGGGGGTGTGGGGCACAGTCCCCCACCTTGGCTGGTTGTATGTGCAACGTTGGCAGATTATGGTCATTCAATTTTTTTTTTCGTTGATTTTCCAATTTTCTCCTTTTAAGGATGACAGAGACAGTTCTCTTGATTTTGTAAACAAAAGCTAAAACAGATACAGAAATATAACAAGTAACAGTAAATGTGACAATATAAACAGAAGGAATATAACGAGTAACAAATGTGACAACAGAAACAGAAAGAATAAAACAAGTAACCGTAAATGTGACAAAAAGGCACAATCTGACTAAACTGTAGTAGATTTTTGGAGGCTTATAGAAAACATTCAAAGAAAGTGTTGTGGGTTGGTGCAGAAAAGTACCACAAAATGTGGTGCAGTAAAAAATAATTGACAAGTTTTCAGACCCTAATAAATAAGAAAGTGTAAACCGAGCTTTGAGGAAAAACATGCTAAAACAACTGAAATGTCAAACCACAAGGCCTACATCTACTGTCACTTTAACATATCTGCATATTGGTAGCTGGACAGAAGCACCCTTGCATACACAAACAATAAAACAAGAGGTACCAGCAGCATATGAGCAGTATTACAGGACATGAAATAAATGCTCCTTTCTATCCTGGCATTAACCACATTTAAGAGACAGACTGGTTTGATTTCAAGGAAAAAGGCTAGAATTTCTTATTCTCAGACTACAAGTGGTGAAGGCTGCCTAAGAATTTTATATCTGATGTCTCTTTGGAGCAGGGTCATAAAACTTAATATTAAATGGTACTTCGCTATGGATCAATTAGAATGACAGGAAACAAGAGGCACTGCATAAAAATATAGGGTCAAATGAAGATGTAATCAACTCAGTGATTAAATCAAGCTGAGAGCATTAGCTTTTTTGATGCAGTCATCAATGCCCATCAGTTAAATGCACATCCTGTCCTTGTCAGTTTAAGTGACTCTCTCCCATGGGACCTGCAACAGAAATTAATTATAAACATGAACATGCACATTTCTAATGAAGAAACTAAACTCCAACAAACAACATTCTTGTTTAAAAAAATAGACAAACATTAACAACTCTGAAGTCTCTACAAATACGAATGTTAAAATCCCTAGAAAGTTTCCAATAATGCAAGTGAAAGAAATCTGCCTGCCAAGACAGGGAGGTTCTTTTAATGCAATCTTCAGATTTTAACTGTAGCACTTACAGTACCAGTTTGTATTTTGCTACAAAAGTAGGGCATGCATTGTTTTCTATACTGACTGCATAAATTCCCTGGGTTCTCTTAAGTATTAAAGTGCACTCTTGCTCATTTTTTTTTACATTTACAAAGTATATTTTCTTGATGATGCTGGCTCCATGACATAAAATAATAAAAAGCCCTGACTATGGCAGAAAGGACCAGGATTTAATTTATGGCCCAGATACTTGAAGAGACAGACAATGATGGCTTGGCATAAGCAGCCAACACCATCTTGGCCATCCCAGAGGAAGGGGCTGTGGATGCATCCTACTACAGGAGTGATACCTGGACCAGACAACAGGAGTAAGGTGCCAGTGAGACTGTGGGATGTTGACACACACTGAGCTGCAAAGGACAGCATCATTTTGTAGACAGGCACAGCAGGTATGTGGAAGCATGTACTTCAACAGCCTAGCACAGCAGGCACTGCACCACACCTGCTGGCTCACAGAGACAGGTTAGTCTTTCAAGAAAATATCACCCGATTCCCAACAAAATAATGACCCACAGTCCCAAACTCATGTCTCCCATACCTGGTGTCCTTTTATAACAGGATCTAACGTGGGGAAGAATTAGTTAAAGGAGATGGATGTGATGGTTGTGGGGAGATGGAGGTCAAAGAAATTGTTAAAAACAAAAAGTTTTATTAGTGAAGCATAAATTAAAAGAACTACACCGTATCCAGTATGCATCCGTACACTCAGCAGAAAGTTTCAGCTACAGCTGTACAATAGTTAAAACTACTGTTGTAATATTCAAGAAAATCAAAAATACCTGGTGAGAAAGCATCATGACTATGAAGGCATGCATACCAAGGAATTGTATAGTTTCTACATAGTTCATTACACTAAGGGTCACACATTTGTTACTACATGATTTTTTTTTTTTTTTAATATTTCATTCAAGAATTTGGAATACAATAACAACTTGCTTAGAAAACAAAACTGATAAAACCAAGAGACAAAAAGGGAAAATTTAAAAAAAATACCCCCCTCCCCAATTCCAACAACACAGTAAAGACACAAAACTGACAACTGACTATATACAGACAGAGTTAATAAAGTTCTTGGTTAAAACAGCTAAATTAAATACAATCAATCAACATTCATATTACATCCAGACTGAGGGAATGTCTTAAAAGGAGATAAAGAAAAAAAGAGAGAGGAACAAGCTTTAGCTGGGAAACTTATAATGATCTAGTGTTGACCACGTACTAATTTATTGGGTGTTAAATTAAAATGTAATTAAAAACTTTTAATTATTAATTTGATTATTTTAAATATTTTATCCCACTTTTGTGAGGATAAATCGGTGCATTTGTTATGTGGAAACTTAGGTGAGGTTTTAATGGCTGTTTATATGCCATACTTGTACAGTAGTTCCAATTAATAGTATTTGGGAAGGTTTAATTTCATGAGATATAAAGGTTTAAAAGAGATAAGCTATATATTTTTTGAAGACAGTTTAAAGGGAAATGCAAAAGAGTAATTTCCAACTGTTATCAGTTCCTGGAATTGCTGATTTGATATTATTTATCATGGTTTTCCATCATATTTGCACAAAGATAGCAAAAATTTATGTTGGATGACAAAGTTATATCTTCTCCACAAACTTCACATTTGCTAGAACTCCAGTAATAAGATACTTTTTAAAAGAGGTAATATAAACATTATTTATTAACATGAACAGAAAATAGTATGGCTTCAGACTACATGTAATGATGTTTTTATGACAGAATCTCAATCACAGGTAGGATCTTGGGTGGGCCAATAATGTGAGTATACAATTGCGTTAGAGAATTTTTATTTATACACTAAGTTATAAGCATTTTAAATTGGTTTGTAAAGGTCAGTGCTTGTAAGAATTCTAGCAAAATTAATTTTGTACATTAATTATATACTGTACATAAATTTAATATTAATGAAATATATTTGATTAATTATGGGAATTTATACTTCAGGAAGGTTCGTTTTTAAGGGTATATTCATGTGAATTTGATATAATAGGCAAAAAATCCCAGATAATTCCCTTTGATTGAATTAAAAACTAAGAAAGGCCTAGCATGTGTGGTTGCTCAACAGTTTATTAGGATTACAGTTTATGGGATGAAGGTCTAAATAACAATCATGTAAGTTTAAATATTCCATCAATTTGTGAAAATCTTTAATTATTACCATATAAAAGTTATGAATTTCAAGTTTCTTGGATTCCTTGACAGCCAGAAAGGGAATGTATTGGATATTACAACATTAAGTTGAGAAGTGTTTTTACCAAATAGCTGCCCAAGCTGAAGCCCATAAACCGTTAATGCTATTAAAAAGTTAATAGCTAAGCATAGTCTTTGTGCCCCAGTTATTAGGAAGTACAGAACAAAATCCAGTAAGTTTGGAATTGGAAGTATACTATACTTAATTCACATTGATTTTAGGCGACAAAATACATTTGGATAAACTGCCATTTTATGAAAGAATTTAATTGGCAAATGGAAATTAAGCGATCTAATAAGGAATACAATTTTGGAAGAATATCCATTTTTACTACCGCTACTTTAGTGAAGAAAAAAATCATGTTGGACCATCTTTGCAGGTCATTGCAGATACAAGATCAGGATTTTTAAATAGTGAGTTTAGACACAGGGGCATTGTTATAGGAAAAGGCAAACATAAGTATTTGCAAAAATGCTTTATTTTATCATCATTCAATACACTCAAATCTATAAATAATTGGGAGACACAGGAAAAATGAAGATTTCTCCATTTTTATTTTATAACCTACATAGGATGAATAAATCTCAAGTGTATATAGATTTGTGGTAAATCAGTAACAAGGTAATTTAAGAAAATGCTGGCATCAGTTAATGTCATGAATAAATAAAACAAAAGCTCCGCTGAACGTATAAGATAAAACCACAGAATTTATTCCAAATAATTGTCAGTTAATGTCATGACAGGATTTTGTATCCTAGGCATGCGGGGATATTATAGTAAGATTTTTGGACTAGACTAAGAAAGAGAGAGGAGCAGTATATATGTAAAATAAGGGTACCCTTGCCTTACCCCTATTTTTAAATATATGAGGTGGAAGAATATCTTATTACCAGTTAAGCAGAATGGTTAGTAAGAGACACATTTGTCTATTAAATCAGGAAGCCTGAATGTAGGGGTTTAATAACTGAGAGTAGAATGTCTTTGGTGTGATTCACTAAGATAGTTCTAAGAATTTTAAGATCAAGGTTTGTAAGAGTGATTGGTGTGTAGCTGGCATTACTGGTGGGGTCTTTGTCTGGTTTTGGTATTAAAATAGCTTTTGAGTGGTTTAAATAAAGGCCTTAATACCATTACTTAACATATCTTCAAATATGAAATATAAAATCTTACCAAGAATAAAATGGGTGCACTTGTAATAGTCTGCTGTGAAGCCATCATGTCCTGGTAACTTATTTCATTTTAGTTCTTTGAAGGTCATTTTTATCTCTTTTAATGAAACTGGGCAGGCCAAGATTTTTGATACTCTGGATATTGATGGAAAAGTTATACTGTTAAGATAGGATACAGTTTCAAAGGATTTGTATGACGTATTGTTATAAATTTGAGAGAATATTTTGAAAAACATTTTTATACGTCGCTATCTTTGTTATAAGTTTTGAAACTGTAATTTCAGAAATACTGTTAGAAAGTTTGTACATTTTTAGTATGTTTGCTAGAAATTTTGATGGGGTTTGAGCCCATTCTGAATATTTTGCAAGTGTTTTATGCTCAGAAAAAGAAGGCTGTTTATTGTAAAAACAAAAAAAAAAAAAAAAAACTACTTGCAACTTTTTAATTTAATGCTCACGTTCAACATGAGGATATGCTCATAAAAAGGTGTATTTTTAGTTAGTGAGTTACAGTTTGCTCAAATTGCTTGTTTTTCTTTTAATGAAGCATGTTTTGCTAACAAGAAGACCTCTCATCTGTGCCTTGAGTGATGCCCATTGCACATCAAGTTTGATTTCTTGCTTATTGCTGTAGAATTTGATCAATACCTTTATGAGGAAGTAAAATAGGAATATCTAATGTAGGATTTGAGGATTTAACATCTGCAGCTTTGGTTTACTTAGATCAAAATCCATGATCAATAGTACTTTGTAGTGGTCTGAAACAGTCTGAGGTCCAGTTTTTATGTCTGCTAAAGAATGTTAATAGTTTGTTTGACATTTAAAAAAGTCTATTCTTGACTATGTCTTGTGGCAAAATGAGAAAAATGTGTAATTACTTTGTTAAGATCAGCAAATTTAATTGGGTCAAAAAGGTGAAATCTTTGCATTAAATCAAGAATAGAGAATACTGATTTCATATATTTAAAAGTATTGCCTGCTTTGTTGGTTTTAACATCTAATATTACATTCCAGTCACCCCCTAAAATGATGTAGCTTTTAAAAATGGCTTAAATTATATATTTTTCATAAGTCAGATTAATTAGAACAAGGAGCACAAAGATTAAATATAATTATGGGTTTGTGATTTTTTTGTCCTTAATATAACACCACTACCCTTTCACAATCAAAATTGATATCTGTGACGGTGCCTGACAATTTGTGTTGTTTTTTTTACTGTTATTTCCACTCCTGCACTTTCAGTACCGACCCCAGCATTAATAATATTTTTAATCCATTTTTTTATTAATATTTTGCCACTGTGGGCTGGTCATGTGGGTTTCTTGGATTAACAGCATTTGGGTGTCTATCTGTTGGCTAAAATCTAAGAAGAGCTTCCTTTTGCATAAAAGCTGAAGCCCGTTTATGTTCCAGCTTTCAAGGACTACTACATTCATAACTGTTACTGTTAAATAACATAAATATAAGAAACTGAAAACGTTGTGACTTTTCCCCGTCTTGACAAGACCGAACTATATCAATTATTTTATATTACTATAGTTAACTGGTAAAGAAGTTTCTTCTAGTAAGAACAGTACTGGTGTTTGTAATTAATATTGATAGACAACTAATGATGCACTGAGAAGCCCTAAGAAAAAGTGAAACTCTCATTACTCTTCTAAATTCCAAGGCCTATCCCCCTAAATACACCTGCAGAAGAGTAAATTATACTTAAATTACAGGTAAATAAAAGATTATATTTTATAAAAATGAGTTAGTTCTATTAAACCTAATATCCTCATAACAGACAAGCTAAACTTAAAACATTTTGATTTCTGAAAAAGCATTTGGATGCATAGTAAACTCTAAGTACAGCTCTTGAATAAAAAAAGAGTAGCACTGCAACTAAGCATCCATACACAAAGGCTTAGGGATGTGTGGTACATGTTAAAACACAGTGTTTGAATAAAGGATACTAGTGTTAAAGTTACTCTAAGTAAATGTTGTAATGTATACACAGTTCAGTTGTTTGTCTTTTCGGCTTTTCCTGGTTAGGGGTCGCCACAGCAGAACTCCGGTCCGCTAATGATTGGCAGTAGATTTTTATGGTGCCGAGTTGCCAGCCCGACGCCCATTCACACGTCTTTTGGAGGCCACTCGACCACGGGGAGGACATGCAGACTCCACACAGAAGGCACTCCAGCCGAGAATTGAACAGGAGAACCTTTTGCTGTGAGGCAACAACACTGCCGCTGTACCACCCGGCTTATACGTATACACAATTTAAATTACTTAATTGTAAAACAAAACCTAATATAACAAATCATTTAGTATCTATCATATAAGATCTAAGCATGCTGAATATAGTTCTTCTCATATGTGGAGTCCTTGAACTTGCTGACTATTGTAGATTTGCAGAGTTATTGGGTAGTTTCTGGGACTACACTGAGCATGCAGTCTGACTGCAGTTTCACACATCAAGAAACTCAATGATTGTGCTAGGGAATTAAACACAATGCTTAAATTTCCTCTCATATTTATATTCAATACCACAGAATCAAAAACTGGGTGCAATAACACCAGTGTCATGTTCAGTAGCGGGGAAAAAACAATATACTTGGATTAGAAATAGGGAGACTCTAAAACAGCACAAAAATTAGACACCCAAGGAATCATTACACAAAACACAGAGTTTATCAGTGCTTTGAAATCAAAGTCAAAAAGGTGAGCTCTGTAGCACAGCTCACACTCAAAGGTATACCAACAGATCATACTAGTTACTATATTACTATACAAAACTTTGACCAAGACAGTTATAAAACATAACGCGGAATTCAGCAGGCTAAAATAAAGGCATCAGACTCCGCATGAGGAAGTTCAGAATTCTTGAAGACAGGTAGGTTGGGAAGTACGAATTTATAGTGACATGACATAACTATTTTTGTTTTCTGTATCCTGAAAAAATATACAGAGTAGACATGTGCTTCATAAATTAAGCCATGTTTGACTCAGCACCAATTGAAAACTCATGCAGAATATACAATGAGCTGAGCCAACACAACGGCCAGAATTCTACTACTTAAAATGAATGTAAATAACAAAAAAAATGGGAAGTACAATTGTGTAAGTAAACATACCTTAACAGTCAATGTTCAACTAAATCAATGCTGCAGTAGCCTAAGCAATGTGGGACATATCCTGACAAAACTCTGACATACAGACAATATCTGAAGCTCCTGGATGCCTTCCACCTACCCATCCATCCAAGGAGGCACTAGGGCACACTACAATAAGCCCCAAATGCACTTGGTTATATGCTAAGAGAAAGGGAAATGGCAGGGGTACAGGGAACCCCACCATGGTAATCGCATAAGGAAAAGGAAACGAAATAACAGTAAACTCAGAGAAAACTGCAGAAAAAAAGAAGGGAGGAGGGAAGGTGTTACGACTGTAGCAGGGATCTATTCAAACATCTACTGTTACAGCAGGTCGACAACTGTAGTATGTTATTAATTTCACCATTTTTGAAGTACCCTGTGCTATATGAGACAACTACCAAAGCTTAGATAATCAGGGAGGAGGAGGAAGGATCAAAGTCCAAGAGCCCCAGGACAACAGTCTTAGCAAAACCTGATCCTGATCTGGAGAAAAAGCCAGTCTTGTAATAGTTAGTGAAGGTGTGTACGGATGATCCAGTTGCCACCTCTAGAATACTTTTACACTCCACTCATTTCCAAAAACCTCTAGAAACAGTCATACCTCTGGTAAAGTGAAATTTCACCTTGAAAGAAACTTTTGTTTCACTGTAAGAATAGCAAAACTGGATTACAAGAGGTAAGCATTTGGAAAGAGCGTTTTATAGGTTCATAGGTAGGTAACTAGGCTATCTGCCCAAGGGCATTTATAAGCCTAGCCAGAGTGTGTCGGCTTTCACTGCCCCATTGATTAATTAACTGAGCCTCTGTCAAGCAGAGCCAATGAAGTGATCCCAGGGGTATATTTTCTGTTACCCATCCACTCGTCAAGGTTTCTCTTGAAGAGTGTTAGTGAGGGGCTCTGCCTGATGTAATTTGGAATTTTGTTCCAAAGCATGGAGAGTCTCTGTGACAGGAATTTATCCCTCCAACATGTTCTATTTATTGTTGTGACAAGGATTAGCTCACTAGTGCGTGTGGCACGCAATGACTTGGATTTCTTTAGGTGGAGTATGTCCATCAATTCTGAGTTGGACATGGCTTTGTAAGTCAGGCAGAGAACACCTCTGAGTAAGCAATATGCCACTGAGTACAGCTGGAGTTATTTCAGTCGGGCTGCATAGGACATATGTTTGAGACCAGTAATCCTCTTGGTGAGGTACTTTTCTGGTCTTTCCAGCTGTTGGACGTGTCTTGTGAGGTACATCCCAAATGGGGCATTGTACTCTATGATGGATCTAATGAGTGACGAGTAGAGGGGTACTATAACCTCTTTATTTCTAGATGCGAAACCCTTTAGTAATTAGATGGGCCACATAGAAGGATTTCCTAACTACTTTGGCAATATGATTGTCAAAGGAGCGATTACTATCTACCTGGGTCCCCAGATCTTTTACTACCTCTTCTGTATTAAGGGGGCTGCCACCTATGTGGAAATTTGTGGGTGTTTTGTTTTTCCCCAAACGGGATGACTATGCATTTTTTGGCATTTAGCTTTAGGCCGTGACTGACACCAGGTGTCCATCTCAGTAAGGCCCTTTTGGTGGATGTCCGTGTCAGCTGGAGAGTCAGTTATGGCTCCCAGTTTGCAGTCATCGGTGAACTTGGTTAGCCATAGTCCTCCTGTGTTTGCCTGTACGTCTGAGAAGTATATGCCAAAATGTAGGGACCCCAAGACCGAGCCTTGTGTGACACCACTTGTGACTGGTTTAGAGTCGGACCTGGAGCCTGCTATTCTTACCGTGTGAGTTCTGTCTGTAAGCCAGTTGGCAACCCATTTTGTGACGTAGGGGTTTATGTTCAGGCTGGTGAGTTTTTCTCTAATACCCGAGTGGGGAATGGTGTCGAAAGCCTTGGCGAGGTCAAGGTAGGCTGTGTGAACCACCTTTCCCTAGTCTATGGCCTTGGTGACTGTCTCGAAGAAGTCAACCAGGTTTAGTAGGCATGATCTGCCCTTAAAGCCGAACTGGGTCAGGTCAAGTGTTTGGAGGTTCCCAATGTCTTTGTTAATGAGTTCCATGATGATGCACTCCATAGCCTTGCAGACCAGGCTAGTCAGGCTTATGTGGCGATAGTTACCAGGGTCAGTTGTGGCCCCTCCTTTGTGGAGAGGAATAACCGTTGCTGTGTGCCAATCTATGGGCACATAGCCGGTGGAGAGGCTGAGGTTGAACAGAGTGTTTAAGTGGGGGGTTAGTTCGTGCAAGACGCAGCCTGGGACACCATCTAGTCCCATTGACGCTGTGTTTTTGGCTTTTGAAAGGGCTGTTTTCACCTGTGTGTCTGTGATTTTTGGGACACTACACTTTTCCGGTATTGTTGTGGGCCCTTGTGGAGGTGAGAGGGGGGTGAAATTTGCACAATCTATCTGCCAGGATGTTGGCAATATCAGTAGGTTCAGTATATTTTGTGCTATTTTGCACTAGTTCAGTGCATATCTGCGAATTGCCACATAGATTCTTAGCATAGCTAAAGAAGGTTTTGTGGTTATCTTTTGAATCCTTGGCTATTTTTCTTTCGAAGTTAGCCTTGGATGATTTCATGAGGGACCTCAGTTTCTTACTGATACTGATCAGGAATGTCTTTCCTTCTTGGGATTTGCTTTTTTTCTGAACTAGTTTCCTCCTTCTACTGCATAGCCTGTTTACTGCAGGGGTCCACTAAACTGGTTTCCTTCTCTTAGAGGAGTGAGTCTTGGTTTTGCTAGGGATGGCACGATCCATGCATCCTTGTAGGTGCTCATAGAGTGCATTTGTAAAGGTTTCTGCATTTGGGCAGCGTTATCCTTTAGCATGGGGGCTGCGAAACTTACCACCTCTGTCTTAAGTAAGGTTAAGTTTGCTTTAGAAAAGTTTTTTACTGTGGTTTCCTTAGTTGGGGGTGGTGGTGGGGTGTGGACATCCAGGGTGATTAGTTTATGGTCTGATCTAACCAGTGACTGGTTGACCTCCGGTGTGGAACACCTGTCGCCCATGTTCATGATGACCAGGTCCAATATGTTTTTACCTCTGGTAGGTGAGTTTACCAGCTGATCCAGGGCATTTGAGTTGATGAATTCCAGGAAGTGCTGGGCCTGGGAATTTGTTCTCGAGTAGTTTTCCCAGTGAATGGTAGGGTAATTGAAATCGCCCAATATCAGGGTGTTTGGTAGGACCTTCATGTTTTCCAGTGTCTCCAGAAAGGTGGAGTGGTGGTCCTGGGTCATGGAGGGTGATCTGTAGCAGGCCACAATTTGCATTGCAGATTTGCCCAATGTTAGTTGCACATGGATGATCTCAGAGGTATCATGGTGCGCCACTAACCTGGAGGTGTAGGTATCCTTGATGAATATGGATACACCCCCTCCTTTTGTGTTTTGGTCTGTGTTCTGTGGCCGAAACGTGTGGTAGAAGTTGTAGCCCAGTAGTGCTGGGGTGCTCTCTGGAGCCTTGAACCAGGTTTCAGCTAATGCACAGATATTGACGTTCTCCATACTGAGGAGTGTTTTGAGCGTGTGCATTTTGAGATTTAAACTCCTGGCATTGAGTAGCATAACCCTCCGTTTTTTGTTAATTGTGCTGTTTATGGAGGTGGGTTTGACTTTTGAGCCTTGCCTAAAAAAGGCATTATGGGGGCAGCAAGAGCTTTGGACAATATTCGAAAGCCTAGGGGTGAGAGGTGCAAGCCGTCTCTCGCGAAGCAACGCGGCTTGTTGAGCATGTCGTCCCAGGCTGACAGACACTGGATCCCCTTCAGACACCAGAAGCTTAGCCAATTGTTGAAATTGATCATTTTTTCTTTATACTCGGGTATCATTCTTAGTGAGGGAAGGATGCTGTTCAGGGTCAGGGTCATACCAGCCTGGGCTACATGATCAGAGAGCTCTTCCATGTCTCTTTTCATGTAGTCCAAGGAGGTATGTCTCAGGTCATTCACACCAACATGAACAATGAGAGTCATATTTGTACTTGTTCTGGAGTGACCTAAGTGCTTGTGTTATGTAGCGGATTCTGGCTCCCAACAGGCAGCTAACAGTAACCTTCTGCCTGTCCAGCCTAGTGAGTGGGACGTCAGTGTGCCTGACTATAGAGTCACCTATTACTAGTGTGTTAGGTATGTTATTGTGCGCCTTAAGGGCTGTGATTGTGCAGCACACTGATTTTGTGTTTTATGCATTGTCTGGTTTGTAACGGGAAGTGCAGGTTGTTTGGGTGCCTGCTTTGGAGGGCTCTGATGCTTTTGCAGGTTTTTATTTAGAGCCTCCGAGTATGATTTTGTGTATTTATGTGTATTTTTTGCCAGTGCTGTTTTAGTAGGTCTGTGTGCAGCTGGAGTTGTGTTGCAAGTGTTAACCTTCTCCTCTTGACTGTCTGTTCCAGTGTAGCTTCCAATTTGGCTGTATAATTGCATCTCTCGCATAGGTTAGTGTTTTGTGGTAGGAGGAGAGGGTTGTCGGTGTACATGAGGCAGTTGTAACATTGCCTCAGGATACCCAGATTCACCAGCTGGACTGGAGAGTGCACCTGAAGTTGCCCTTTGGTCATGCCTGAATAGTAGGCTGAGCTGCTCAGTCGCTTGGTTGGTGAGGAGTGAACAAAAAGCCTTGCCCTGCTGGGCAATCAGTGTCAGGGTATATTAGTGCTTGCTATTAGGTCTGAGCAAGTGCTGGGGTGTAAGATGCTTTTTGAGTGCTTAGGTTGAGAGTTAGACTAGTTTCAAGGGAAAAACTGAAGAGGAGACTTAGTGGAGCTGGGAATAATTTAACCGTAGCTAACCGGCACTGCCCGGTGCGCAAAACCGTGCAAACACGGATTTTATAGTAGGGAAATGAAAGAGATAGAAATTAGCCCAAAATGGCCAATAAACTACTAACTTCTGGACTGGACCCACTCCTCCAGGGACAGGCAGGTTGCTCAAAGCTCCCCTCTCGCACAGGTAAACAGAGAAACTTCCTTCTATCCAAGTAAGGTATGTGCAACTCAGAAACTAGTATCACAGCCCTGAATTCAGCACTAGCCTGAAAACTGGACTATACTAGCTTAGAAAGGCGGGAAACAAGGAATTTTTTTTTTTTGAAAAGATAAGGCAAAAACAGTAAAAAAATACACTTAAAACAGCTTTAAACGACTACAAACGATCAGAAAAGGCTATCGCAGTTTAGTGTGTAGCCTACAACAGTTAAACAAATTATTTAAACAAAAAACAACTTTTTAAAAGTGCAGGCAGTCAAATAAGTACAATATGTGAAAAAAACAAGCTTTTAAATCACAATAAATGCTGGAAATTCTGTGTTAAGGCGGAAAACAGTTAAGTACAGCAAGAAAGTACAGAAAACTGATACTTAATCACTCCAAAGTCTCTCTCCTAAGCTAGAAGGCTTGTATCAGTTTAAGGCTTTCTAGTGTTACCAATATGTTAGTTACAGGAAAGATGGGAAACAAGCGCAGATGTGGTCTTTTAAACCAGAAAGTTGAAAGAGATGGACAGGCCGTCCAAATGGTCAAACTACAATTTCTGGGCCAAGAACCTCTCCTCTTGTGGTAGACAGGCTACCTAGTGCTTACCACTCCCACTGATAATCTGGAAGGCTTTCCTCCAACACAGAAAGGCTTGCGGGGCTCAAAAGCTTACCAACAGTCCTGGATACAGAAACTCTGTATCTGGACTAGGCTAGTTACAGGAAAGGTAGGAAATGAGCACAAGTGCGGCATTTAAACCAGAACGTTTTGACACCGGTTGTCCTTTTTTCTTACCTTTGTAGGTAATGAAACATAGATTAGATGTTCTAAACTCCTTTCTGCTGTCAATACAGTATCTCTGGCATAAAGGAAGGGTTGGTTGTTAAGAATACCCTATCCTTGACCTCCAAGATTGCTACATACTGACACGCAACTTAACTTCATCTCTCAGAGTATGAAAACAAAAACTGAGAAGTAAGAGCCAGCGATATTTTCAGCTGGAGTAAAATTCAGTTGCTGGCAAGCAAATACAGTGGCGTTTATATTATGTGATCGAACAGTGAAATGTTCGAACACGTAATAATCGACCCCTAAAAATCGAAACGCCATAATGTCGAATGGCAAAAAAAAAAACAAAACAAAAAAAAAAAAACACAAACATTAAAATGCTCTAAGCAGGGGGGCAAGCCCCCCTGCACCACCACACCCCCCGCTACTTAAATATACCAACTCCGCGATCGCACTACAGTGCAGACAGTGGAAAGCTTCCATGTCCGCACAGTACGGAGATCTCCACTGAACCGGTCAACTTCAATGGTTCGATATTTAGGGGTCGATTATTACATGTTTGAACATTTCACTGTTCGATTACGTAATACAAACCCAATACACTGACTGTATACCAGCAAAGAAGAAATGTAGAGAACCTGAAAGAAAATCTAACTGAAAAGGTGAAGAGAAAACACTGGCCAGGAAGAAATGTGCAGCTGTTCAACAAAAAGCAGCTCAAGCTTTAGCTTTTGCACAAGAGATGGATTCCAGTAATTTAGAGGAAAAATAAAATGAGTGTACTTAGAGATGATTAAAATAAATGAAACACTGAAGGAGGATACCAAACAACAAAAGGCTTGGGGAAAAAAGAAAAAAAAGTTTTAACTAGCTATAAGATGAACAGATAAAACTGTAAAAATCAAAGGCTGAAATGAAGTAAGGTCTGGCTGAGTATGAGACTTTTCAAGAAGAGCAGTTTCAAAGAAGAATTAGCAGGCAAGAGTGCACAGGAAAACCTGAGATTTTCTGCTGTACCACAGAGCATGTGGAAAGAACAGACTGTATTAGTTTTATGAAGGCACAGTTAAAAAGCTGGACTGGTATTCCACAGCAGGACTTGCTACCTCAAAGAGCACACTGAATATATGCTCCAAACCTGGCCATGAGAAAGTAGTCAATGCTTGTATTAGTCAAGGGGCAATTAAACTAGCAAAAAAGGTTCATCCTGATAAAACTATGGCAGAAGGGGAAAGCATTAAAAACTGGACACAGCAAAGTGTTTGTGGAAAATGATTATTCAACAAACATCAGGCGGAAGAGAAATTCTGTCCAAACAATCAGGGAATGTTAAGAGGCAGGTGAGTGATTTAAGCTGCTGTATCCAGCTGTTGTCAGAATATTTTTTTTCCCTGGAGGATCAAAGACATTTTTGATGAAGAACATTCTAGGGAGGAAGTAAATCTTATCCAACAAAAGTGACCCAAAAATAAAGATCAAAGAGAGATTCTGCCAGTGAAAAGTTTTCCAATGTTCCAAGGAAAAATACCTGACACAAAGAAAAAGCACAGTAATTGACAAGAATAATCAGAAGTACCTTGGACTTGAACCAGAATCTGGGGTTGGGAGATAGAGATGAAAAGGAAGAAGACCAGCCACATGGAAATTAGTGAATAAATGGGAGACTATAAAGCATCACATTTGTGAAATATGGCTTTGCAAGAAAAAGTGGCTGAGAAAGACTGAACTTTTGCTGGCTTTGCTAAACGTGTTAGTAGACTGTAAAGCATATGCCCAGTTAACGTCATTAATGTTTAGAAAGACACTAAGAGAAAAAAGTAACTTATATAAAACTATTTTTTGTTCTTAATAGTATCCATATAAAACATTTCATGATAAACTGCATGTTATAAATAGTAAAGCAGTTTTCTGCAGTGTGTTGCGATGGGCATTAAATGTGTAGGGAAGAGGAATCTCCAATTGACCGCAGTATGTGTTAAAGATATTAAAATAAACAAGTACTTTACAGCACAAGAAAAGAAAGACTAGACAAAAGCAAGATTAAAGTTAATATGTTGTTATCTTGGGCTGCTAGGGCGAGAGTGGGGGGTGAAGTGTATTGATTACATTATATGTACAATTAAGACATTTCTCTTAATTTTACAAGTTGAATATCTATGTTAATGCCATTGGCATAAACTATAACCAAGTGTTTTTTTTTAAAGCAGGCTTCAAAAAATATGACAAAATTATGAAAGTCATGACAAATGCTAAGCTACTTATATCTGCAAACATCCAATTATTTTATTTTAATTAACAAATAATGTTCAGTAAGAGTCAATAAGTCTGCTGCCAAGGCAGCTGTACATTCAGTTGAGTGAAGTTTAGAACTATTCATTGCTGACTACTTTTACATGGAGACTAGCTGTCTGCAGGTGCAAGCAATTAATCCAGAAATTTCTGAGCAATCTTTGTTGAAAGAAATGCAAAATTTAAATGTTCAATGGCAAGCAGTTTAGGGGAAAAGTCAGAAATTATGGATAGGTTATAAAAAATAGCAGCCTCTCTAGCTGCCTGAATACATTAATATAGGTAATACCTGTGAGTACAGCTGCTGATCTGGGATAATCTTTCCTATCCGAAAGGTTAAATTAAAAGTTAGGTACTCACCATAACTAGGCATCTGTGTTGTCCTTTTCATTCTTCCTCAATGAATGGGTTCAGATTTGATCCTCGGATCAAACTCATCCCCATACTCTACAAGTTGGATTCAACTCTCAAGCTCCTCCAACTACCCATAATGCCCTTGTCCATCCTCAATGCCTCAGATTGCATTTGTTGCCATAAAATCCCTATAAATTATATACAGAAAGGGATAGCTGAAGAATAGGGCTCAAACCTAGAATTAAAAATTCCAATAAATAATCCTACAGTTTCCTCCAGATGATTCAAGGATGGGGGATGGGAAAGAAGTTGAGGAAGAATTAAAATGGGCAACACAGATGCCTAGTTATGGTGAGTAAATAACTTTAAATCTGATTATGTCCTTTTAATTCTTCCTCAGTGAATGAGTCCCCACTTATGCTGGTCTTGGGTGGCCCTCATGGGAGGATATTCCGGAGTACTGCTGAGCCAAAGGCAGCTCTACTTCTAAACATTAGATCCAATTTGTAAAGAGTATTAAAGGTATGAACACTGGGCCATGTGGCTGCTGTGCAAATATCACCAATAGAGGTTCTTGACCAAAAAGCAGATGAAGTGGCCATGGATCTGATTGAGTGGGCTTTAGGTGGTCTAGATAGGGAAATACCTTGTTGAGAACAGATCCAAGAAATGCAATCTGTGATCCATTTAGCTAGTGTAATTTTAGAAACTGGATAACCCAGTATTTTTGGTGAGAAGGAAACAAATAGCTGATCTGACGGCCTGATTTGTTTTGCTCTATATAGATAAAAACGTAGTTGTCTGTGCTCATCTAGGATATGAAGCATGTATTCTCCTTTGAATAATTTGGAAAGAAAACCAGTAAATGTTTGATTCAGAAACTATTTTAGGTGAAAAGGAAGGGTATGTTCATAAAGTAACCCTATCTTTATAATGCAGAGTCTCTTTGATGAAAGAGCCTGGAGTCCAGAAATCCTTCATGCAGAAGTGACAGATACTAAGACTGTTTTCCATGAAAGAAATTTTACATCATTTTTTTGCTTAAGGTTCAAAGCATTTTTAAGTCAGACCTTGTAGCATGACAGTTAGGTCCCAGGAAGATGAAGGCCTTTATTGGTGGTCTAAGGAGAAAATGCCTTTTAGAAATGCTTTACATAATTTGGAAGAAGCCAAAGAATAACTTTGGTCTCCCATATGAAAGTCTGAAATGGCTGCCAACTGCAGTTTAATCATAGAAAACTCAGTTTCTTCTTTAAAAAGAACAGCCAAAAATTCAAGAACAACAGAAACCAGAGCAGAAAAAGAATAAATATAATGCCTAAAGGGAGAATCTTTTCCACTTGCTCTTGAAAGCTTTCTTGGTGGAATATTTTTGCAAGGCTAATATAATGGTACATACTGCGGAAGAAAGCCTAGGCTGTCTGACAATTATTGAAAGTGGAGAAACCATGTGGTCTGTTTGAGGGCCGGACATTAGGATGAGTTGAGTCCAGTATCCATGGAGGAAAAAGAACATGAGAACAAAGGAAGGGGAACCACACCTGTTGAGGCCAGTAGGGGGCAACGAGGATGACTGAGCTCTTCAACTGGGTTTCTTTTTGTAGAAATTTGGGAATCAAGGAAAGTGCAGGATACACATAAAGGAGACTGGATGGCCAAATGTGGACTAGAGCATCTCTCAGTGACTCCTCCTGTGGGGGGGGGGGTCAGGGCAAAATACCTGTTGCAATTGTTGTTGAGGGGGGCAAAGAAGTAGCAGCAAGGTTGTCCCCAATAATGGAAAAATCTCTTCCACCACAGACCACACATGAGGCATCAGAATGCACTTACTTAATTTGTCCGTTACCATATTGTTTTCCCAAAATGTGCGTTGCAACTAGAAAGCAGTTTTTGGAGGTCGCCCATTGCCATACTCTCATGGCCTCTCTGCAAAGAGGGTAAGATCAGGTTCCCCCTTGTTAGCTGATGTACCACACAACAGACATGTTGTCAGCCTGAATCGCAACAGTCCCTAGAGGAAGATTACCTTGGAATGTTGGCAATGCTAATAGGACTGCTGTCAATACTAGCCCATTGATATGCAAACTGGTCTCTTGGGGGTACCATGTGCCATGTGCCGTCCTTCCTAAGAAATGTCCCCCACTCCAACTGGGAAATGCCATCTGACTGGATCCACCACTGTAGTTGGTGTTTGCAAATCAGTGTAAGCTTGACTGGAAAAGATAGGGGTTGTCAAAGAACACACCATTGAACAGCTACAGTCCATTGAAGAACATGCATACAATAAAGTGGTAAAGGAAGCAGGACTACTGCTGATGCCACAGACCCCAATTCTTTAAGAATGATTCTGGCTGGAGGAGATGGATGATAAAGGATCTGATGCAACTGAGATCCGAGCATGTCTATGCAATGAATTGGTAAGGATGCAATTTGTGTTGTGTTCAGATGTGCACCAGTAATGTCCAGGTTCTATACTGGTGTCAGTTTTGATTGGGCTCCCATCTGAAAGTGTAAATGTCTTTGGCAGTGTCTGCCTATTTTGATGTGAAAGTACGCATCCTGAAGACATTTTTGGAAGAACAACACTCAGCAGGGAATATTACATGTAGGTAGAAAATGGAAATTGATTTGCAATAGTGAGGATTATCAGGGGCACCTACAAGAGAAAGACAGTAGATTACTGAAAAAAAATTATGAAGATATTTGGTATGGAAGATGCAAATTCAAAAGTAAAAATATGGACAAAGTTCAAACATTTTTACCCAGGTACAATAACTGGGTTAGACTAGACAAATTATATTTCATAGGAACATGTGCATTTAACTGATATCTTCAACACACATCCAATAACTATTTCAGATCATGCACCAATAAAAATAAAGATTAAAATGAAGGGTAATAAAGAAAAAATTGAGACACTGACACTTTCCCACATTCCTATTAAAAAAGGTTTATTTACAGAACGGTTAGTGGAAATTATTTGAATGTTATTAGGGAAGAAAGAAATACCTTCAGAAGTTATAGCTAGTAAGTGGGATAAAATGAAAATGGAGTTTAAGAATCACAACCCAAACATTCCTCCTACCTCATCCAACACACTTAATAAAAAAACTCAGTTTTCAACCTGTCCTCACTGCCTATATCAAATCACTTCTACTTAAAAACTCAAACCCTGCTCACCCTCCTGTGATAATCTACCACCTACCTTCCTCAAACTAGCTGCCGAATCCATAGCCTATCCTGTATCCCTGCTTATTAATAGAGCCATTCAAGAAGCTACTGTCCCCTGACATCTGGAAATCCTCCGTTATCACCCACTGCATAAAGGTAGAAATTCTACTAACCCATCCAACTGCAGACCCATAGCCATCCTTTCCCCCTATCAAAAATATTTGAAACATGCATTCATACTCAGCTGCTAAACTTTCTCCTACAAGAAAACTTTCTCACACCCACTCAACATGGCTTCTGGCCTAACCACAGCACAGCTACAGCCCCCTTATATATTTCACTCATACTGTAGTAGAGCCAGAGATAATCAACTTGTATCCCGTCTTTTTCTCGAACTCTCCAAAGCCTTTAACACCATCTCCCACCCTATCCTTTTATCTAAACTTGCTAAAATCAATCTCTCTACTCCCTCCCTGACCTGGTTCACCAGTTACCTCTTAAACAGATTACAGTCTGTCAAATGGCTATCCTCCTGTTCCCCCTCCCTTCCTGTCACATTTGGTGTCTCCCCCAGGGTTCCATCCTTGGTCCCCTCCTATTTAACATTTTTACAGATGAACTAGATACAGCCTGCAATCAGTCTTCTCTAATTCAATACGCTGATGATTCCACTCTCATCTCCATCTCCAATAACAACTCAGAACTCCATGCTCAAACTCAAGCAACCTTTTTATCCATTGAAAGGTGGCTGCCCAATAATCAACTCATTTTAAACCCCCCCAAAAAAAACTAAACTCCTGCTTTTTCTCCCTCACACTCTCACTCAACACAAATCAACCTTTGCCATTATTTCCTCTAACAAAACAATCATTCAACCTGAACCCCACACTAAGCTCCTAGGTACTATCATTGATGACGAACCAAAATTTAATCTGCAGATCCTTCAAAGCATAAAAAACAACACCAAAAACTTGACCTACTCTATCGAAACAAAACATTTCTAACAACTGTAGACTTTCTGTAGCTCATGCTTTCCTTCTCCCCTCCCTTCTCCATGCTGCCCCTATCCTAACTAAAATAAAATCTACAAGTCTGTCCAAACTACAACAAACATACCACAAAATAGCTAGATTTGTCACTAACTACTCCCACCACTGCCTTGCTCTAAAATCTCTCCAATGTCTGGAATTCCCCCAACAACTCCTCCTATCCCAGCTTCAAATCGCTCACTCTACACTACACAAACCTTCCTCCTGCCCTTCCCTCTCCACCCCAGTCTCCTCTTACACCCCTAATCGTACTCTCCGCACCTCTAGCCAGTTACTACTTGATGTTTACCAACCTCACAAAAACACTGTTAAGCTGCTTTACAAATTCACTACAGCACAAGCCTGGAACAAACTCCCTGCACACATTAGATATATTCCCCATACCAAACTCTTCAAAAAAGAACTTAAACTTCACTTGCTATAAACCAAGGCTTGCCCCTGTAATGACTCCACCTAACATACTTTACTAATGAATCCTACTTCACAGACCATTTACTATACTACCTCTTTAGCCTTCTCCCTTTACTCATAGATGTACTCCTAAATTATCCCTTCCCCTACTACACTCACCCCATGTACATAGCTAACTATTACTTCCCCAGGTCTAAATACTTCTCTCTATTTTACTTAATCAATATAATCAATTGCTCTCTCTATATCAAGTCCTTTGCTGCTCATACTTTCACAAAAAAAAAATAGTAGTGTAAATTTCTTTTATACCTGAATGTAAATCTTATGTACCTTCAATTGTCTGTAATGTTAATCTTATGTACCTAATTTTTTCTGCATTTTTGGAGGTTTTCAAGTTTTCTCCTCTGGACTCCAGTGAAAATGGGCCTATGGCCCAGTTGGGCTAACCCGGTTAACAAATGTCAAATAAATAAATAAAGAATAAGGCAGAAGTAAGAGAGAAAGAGTTATGGTTAAAAAGTAATAGAAAATTATTTACAGGGGCTAACAAAGGTTAAAGTATTGCTGAATAAGGGACATCTCACAGAACTAGAAAAGGCATAAATGTAGAGTGCTAAAGAGAAAACTGTGGAATATCTGGAAAATATAAAGGAGTTCAGAAAGATTGTCGTTAAGCAACTATTTTTTGATAATGACTCCAAAGCAAAACAAAATTTAGCACAATGACTTGGGCAACAGATAGTAGAAAGGATAGTCACCATACTTAGGGAGGCTATAGCAAGAAAAATATCCATAGATCCTGTAGAGGTATTACAGATATTTCTGAAATGTTATTGAAGTTTGTATACAGCAGGGAAATATGGGGGAGGGGGGGGGTAAAAATTTAAATATTTGTGGAATACTTACTTATGCCAAGGATGGAAGTGCTGGAGGCTCAGCAACTAAATGGTGATTTATAATCCATCTTTGGGAAAGTCTCCAGGAATGGATGGTATTCTGTGGAAGTCTGGAAGTTAGGAGGAAAGAAAGTAATAAAGATCTGGAAGATTTTATTTAATAGTACTTTAAAAGGAGGTGAAGCACCTACATCTTGGAAGAAAGCTGTGATGGCTGTATTACCTAAAGACGGTAAAGAACCATCAGACCCAGTTTCATACAGACCCATTTCAATTTTATACCAGGATTATAAAAAAATGTTTATGTATATGCTAGCTAAAAGAATGGTAAATGTGCTGCCAAAACTGTCACTCATGGATTAATGTGGTTTTCTGGAGGGGAAATAAACATCTGACAGCATAATAAAAGAGCAAAGATGATCCAGGAGGATGCAGAATGCAAGAAAGTACCACTGTTCTTAGTGGGTCCTGATGCAGAGAAAGCATTTGATAGAGTACGATCGGATTTTAGGAGTAGGGCAATGGAAGCATTTACATTCCCTAATACAACAGTAAAGTTAATCAGGAGTATATATGAAGGACTGGGATTAAAGTGGGTGGGTTCCGTGTTTGATAAGCCAAGTTTGAACAGAAGAGCGAGGCAATTTGTCTTCTTCACCCTTTATTTGCTTTACATTTACATTAGCTAAAAAAGAAAGAAAAAAAAAGAATAAATTAAAAAACTAAGAAGAAGAAAAACAAGAGTAAGAATAAAGAACACGGAAATAAAAGGATATCATTGGTGGTAATAAAATATTGGCTTTACTTCCTGATGATATTTTGTATCTGATAAATCCAGAAAAGAACATCTAAGTGTTGTGGAACATTTTGAGACAGTTTCAAGTCTTTTCAGGATATAAAATTAATAAAGATAAACCAATGGCTATAACTGTAAATTATGCACCCACACATGAATTGGTTCAGCAATACCCATATTTATGGGGACGTCATAAAATGAAGTATTTAATAATATAAATTAAAAATGTTTTTGTTATGTAAGCTAAGGATATGTAGGAAGGAGACTAAACAAAAAAGATATTACAAAAACCTGAGAAGGTGGAAGCTCTTGTTTATGGATATGGATAGTAAGAAACAAGCAGTGAAAATGTTTTTAGTCCCTTTAGTTTTTCAAATGGGTCAGGCATAGTTGTAACAACCAGAAGAAAAGTTGTGAACAGTAATAAAGAGATGAAAGAATTTATCTAGAAGGGGAAGAGGGCAAGAGTTAAAGTGGGATAAGTTGATCCTTCCAATAAAACAAGCTGGTTTAGGACTGCCTGATTTGAAGGGATATTTTAGAGCTACATAACACAAACAGAAGGTTGTAACTCAAACTGTAAAGGGATGGTGATGGGTAGGGTTTCAATAAATAAAAAGACAGAGTGGGATTTTGAATGCAGATCCTTAAAGAGAATAACAGCCATACAGCATATTATATTCATGAAGTAGCAGAGAGTATACTAAAAACTAAGCCAATTTGAGAATGGAGGTGAGATTTTGCCAATAGGGATGACTGCAAGCAGTATAAAAAATAGGCAAGGGAGGCTAGAATTTACTGAACAAATGGCAAAGGGATTAAGGAATTTGGTGCAAATAACTAGTGAGGGGAAAGGTAATGGAGTGGCATAAGGCCAAGAAGACGTTTGGACTGCAGGCTAGACTGCATTCCCTACCAGAGACTGTTATCAGAAAGGGTTGGGAGGGTGGCCTAATGGTTAAGGTGTTTGCCTTACAAACACAAGGTGCAGGGTTCAAGTCTCACAAGAGATAATTGGCTAGGCTTAAAATGGCTCGCAAGGGCAGTTAGCTTAGTACTAACCTATGAACCTGCAGGAGAAATAAAGGGATAGGGGAATCTTAAGTGAAAGACCTACTCTGGTTGAGTTGTCAGTTGAATCTAGAAAGAAGTTGTTGTTAAAAAGGAGATAACTGGTAAGGCACATAAAATGTTGCATGATAACTATAAAATCAGTCAGAGGAGGTTAAACAAGATTGGGACAAGAGACTAGAAAAGCAATTTACAAGGGAACAATGGCAGGACCTATGTATGGTTCTCAAGTAAGCAGCAAAGTTCAAAAGGTTTAGGATCTTGCTTGGAAGTGTTTGCACAGGTATTTTTGTACCCCAAGCATATGGCAAAGAAAATTTCCTCATGCAGACATTAAATGCTGAAGGTGTAACTGGGAACATATGTTTTTGGAGTGGAATGATTTGGCGGATTTTAAAAAATCCCTACAGAGTATTTGGTCTGAAACATTAGGTGACCAAATGACTGTAACCAATGAGATTATTCTTTTGAGCTAGGACACAGGATCTGAATTGCCTAGCCACAGTAAGACACTTTTTAATTCTATTGGCTGCCCAAAAAGCAACTACTAGAAAATGGAAATCAAAGTTTAAGCCAACTGTATCCGAAGTACTGAATATTATAAAATAGATACAAAAACTGGGAGATGAATCTTTAGAAAAGGAATGAGTAAATGAAATATAAATAAATGGAAACTGTGGGATCAATTCATGCAGAATAATGTTCAGGGGGATGAGGAGTGAGGTTTAATGAGCAAATGAAATATAAATAAATGTAAATTGTGGAATCAATTCATGCAGAATAATGTTCAGGAGGATGAGGAGTGAGGTTTAAGGAAAGGAAGGAACTCAGCAATTTATGTAATGTTGGACTGAAAATAATTACAAGGAAAGAAATATGTGATGTATAATGTACGCAAATATAAAAAAATGTTAATATGGCTTGTTTTTTGTTGATGTATGGTTGCCTGTCTTAAGTGATAATTTAATAAAGGTGTATAAAAAATACCCAATCCTTATGAAAGGAGAGATAAGGGTGAATTGTGAAGTACCCCCTTTAATTCAAATTTCACCTGTGATAAAGTACAGTTGTGTACCTACCATAAATGTAGATGTTAGAGTGTATTCACTGTTGCAGTCATTACACTTGGGTTATCCTGCAGGCAGGCTACCCTCAGTCGGCCAGAATTCCAAAGTCTAGGTCCGGCATCAGTTGTTGTCGCCTCTTCCCTGATGTCAGTGCGCCAGGGGTATAAAAGATGCAGCCAACGCCATTTTCTTCAGTTTTTCTTGCCCCAGATGTCAGGTGCCCCCAAATTGGTAGGCTGAAAAAAACATGCCAATAAAAATACATGCACAAAGATAACATTCCCTTTATCTACAAGCAAATACACCAAATAGGTTGTATAGGATAGAAAAATGCAGAAAAGTCCCAGCAAAGAGAAGGGGGATGGTGGGTGGGTAACCTGGACTGCAACAGTGAATACACTCGAACATCTACATTTATGGTAGGTACACAACTGTACTATGTTCATCGTGTTTCACTGTTGCAGTCATTACTCTTGGGTTGAATCCCAAAGCTGAGGATGGGTGGCTGGGCTAAATTGGATTAGGAGAGGCTATAAGGCCCTGCAGAACTGCAGTGGCAAAGCCTGCTCTGGACTTAGGTAAGTGGTAGTGCTTTGTGAAAGTGTGTACTGAACTCCAAGTTGCAGCCTCTAGGATATCTTTGGTTGGTACTCCTCTGAGGAAGGCTGCTGAAGTGGCTGCTGCTCTGGTGGAATGACGCCTAATGCCCTTAGGCACTGATTTGCCATGTTGAAAATAGCAGAAACTGATGCAATGGCCTATCCATTTAGAAATAGTCTGTTTTGAGATAGCCTTTCCTTGTGATCCTGCAGCATATGACACTAAAAGTTGCTCAGTTTTTCTGAAAGCTTTAGTTCTGTCCAAGTAGAAAAGTAACTGCTGTGTATGTCCAAAGAATGCAGAATTATCTCACCCTTGTTCTGTGGATTTGGATAAAAGGTAGGCAAGTGAATGGTTTGGTTGAGGGCCACACTGGATACCACCTTAGGCATGAATGTAGGGTTTGTCCTCAGAGAAACCCTGTCTCAATGAAAAATGATAAAAGGTTCCACAGCCATGAGTGCTTGTAACTCCGAGACTCGCCTTGCAGAGGTTATTGCTAGGAGTAGAGCTGTTTTCCAGGATAAAAATTTTATATCTGCTGTTGAAGCTGGCTCGAAAGGAGGCAGTGCGAGTTTTTCAAAAACATAATTTAGGTCCCAGGCCAGAATTGGTGCTCTCCTTGGAAGCCTAATGTTCTTGGCCCCTCTGAGGTACTGCCGTATTAAAGGATGAGAAGAGATAGGTGGTTCCGTATTGTAATGGGCTGAAATGGCAGAGGCATGAATCTTAACTGATGAGAAAGAAAGGCCTTTATTCAGTATCTCAGTTAGGTATTGTAAAATCTGAGGTATATTTGGTACACACATGTCAATGCCTTGTTCCTGGTTCCAAGCACAGAATCTCTTCCATTTTTCTGCATAAGATTTTCTGATACTGGGCCTCCTGGCCTCCAAGATAACCTCCATAACAGCTTTTAAATGGGGAGTGTTCTGAATGGTTACATTATCCGCCATGATGCCAGATTTAAGGTCCTGATTAAGCTGTGCAAGATCTGATGGTTTTTTATTGGGTCAGCAAGTGAGAAGTTTGAGGCAATATCCATGCTGGACCTTGAGACAAGCTCTTTAGGACTAGGTACCAGTGCTGGCGTGGTCAGTCTGGTGCAATCAATATCATTTTAGCTTCTCTTGTCTGACCTTTAGGAGTACCCTGGGAAGGAGAGCCAGTAGAGGAAAGGCATATACTGTTAGATTTTTCCAGCTGAAGGATAGGGTGTCCACTTTCCATGCTTGCTTGTGATAAATCCTTGTGCAAAATCTCTGCAATTGGCAGTTGTGAGGGGAGGCAAATAGATCTATGTCTGGGCATCCCCATTTCCTTATTATCATGCTGAAGTCTTGTGGATCCAGTTTCCATTTGTGGGGATCCATGAGGTTTCTGCTTAGTTCGTCTGCCAGAGTATTTGTTTTTCCTGGCAGGAATTGTGCTTGCAGGTGAATTTGAAAAGCCAATGCTGTGTCCCATAAGGTCATTGCTTGTCTGCAGAGGGGGTAGGAATGTGTACCTCCCTGTTTGTTTATGTACCACATGACCGTAGTATTGTCTGTCTTTATCAGTAGTTGTCCTGGATGAAGCAGGTCCTTGAAAGCTGTCGGGGCATTTTGAACAGCTCGCATCTCTTTTTGATTGCGTGAAGATGCATCTGGTTTGCAGGCCATGTGCCCTGAATACATTTTCCTGTCATATGGGCCTAATCTGATGCATCCGTTGTCAGTGCCTGTCTGGCTGTGGGTAAACTGAATGGCAGAACTTGTTGTGGTGACAAGCTTCTGCCCACCATCGAAACTCCTGTTGCAGGCACGGAATGAGTGCAATTACTGTCTCCAGGCTGTGGCAATGCTGAGTCCAAACACTTTTTAGATACCATTGTAGTTTCCTCATATGCAGTCTGGCATGTAGAATTAGTAGAATGCAGGATGCCATGAAACCCAGGGCCTGCAGGATTTTCCTTGCAGATAAGTGGGTTTTTGTTGCCAATTTCTTGAAGTAAGAAGTCAGTTGCTTTTGTTTGTCTGGCATGATATAAGCTATCTGGGCAGTGGTATTTAAGCTATCACCCAGGAATATTATTTCTTGAGAGGGCACTAGTTTTGATTTCTTTTCAATTACTGTGCACCCTCGGCCAGTTAGTACTCTTTTTACAAACGCCAGATGCTTTAGAAGAATGTCTTTGTTCTCTGCTTTAATTAGGCAGTCATCCAAGTAGGGACATATTTGAACTCCTCTTTGTCTGTGGAATGCAATTACTGGTGCCAGGCACTTTGTGAAGACCCTGGGTGCAGTAGATAAGCCAAAGGGCAGTGCAGAGAATTGGTAATGCATTGAGCCAGCTATGAATCTGAGGTATCTTCTGCAGATTGTCTGATTGGGACATACAGGTATGCCTCTTTTAGGTCCAAAGTTACGAGCCAAGCCTTCTTGCCCAGCATGGGCAGTAGCTGCTGTAGGGTCAACATCTTGAATTTTGGAACTTCCAGGAACGTATTTAGTATAGACAGGTCCAGTATTGGCCTCCAGGTTCTGTCCTTCCTGGGTACTAGGAAAAGTCTGGAGTAAAATCCTTGCCCCTGTTCTTGTTGTGGTACTTGCTGAATGGCCCTCATGTCCATGAGGGCTGCAATTAGTTTTTGCGCCTCTGCCCATTGACTGTGTGGCAGGTCTGGCATACCTTTTGACCTTGGTAGGGTGTGAAAATGGAACCTGTATCCTTGGGACACTATGCTCAGTATCCATTTGTCTTGGGTAATCATTTGCCAATTTGATGAAAAAAGTGCTAGTTTTCCCCCTAAGGGGGCTGTCAAAAGAAAAGTACTTGGATCTAGCAGAGGAAAGTCATTGGGACCGTTTCCTGTAAGGCTGTGACTTGTCTTCTCCGCTTTTGGAGGTAGGAGCACCCCATTGTTTAGGCCTGTATGAGCCTTGGGGCTGAGATCTGCCTCTGGGACACCTGTATCTGCCTCTTTGTGGCCTGTCTGACACTGGAAAGGACCAGTTTTTAGAAGGCCAGTTCCTGCTAAATCTGGGTGGCTGTTCCTGTAAAAAATCCTTGACTGTCTGCATGGATTTTGCTTTATCTTCCATTTTTTTTCAAAACCTCTTCTGCTTTAGTACCAAACAAAGTATCATGCTGCAATGGTGCATCTAATAATTTTGCTTTAACATGATCAGGCAGATTCTGTTCCTTTAACCAAGCATGCCTTCTAATAACAGAACCTGTAACAGCGGCCCTGCACGAGGCCTCCAGTGAATCATAACCACATTGCAAAGTATGCTTTCCCACTTATTCAGCTGCATGCAATAAATCCTGCAATTCCTTGTTCTCGGAACATTCAGTATTTGTCAACAATTTCTGTTTAAGCAGTGACATTAAATATTGCTGAAATTTAAGCATATGAAACTATTTAAAGCCCTTACAGCCAAGGTAGTAGAAGTGTACACTTTTTCCCCCATCTGTCTAGAGCCCTAGAATCCCTATCAGAGGGTATAGGGTTTTTTGCAGTGGAGGCTTTAACCCCTTTGGGACCCTGAGATATAGTTTCTGGATCAGCAGCAGGGTTTTTATACAGGAATTTATGAGAATCTGGAACCCTGTAGTATCTGTCTGGCTTAGCAGGTACAGGGGGTAAAGAGTCAGGGGACAGGCCGGACTCTGAAAATACATCATCTACAATGTCTAAAACAGGTGGAATAGCAAGGGGCCTGTGTTGAGGAAGTAGCAGAAAGTCTCTGAGCCTTTTCTTAGATTCAGAATAATCTTGGCTCTCCCAGTGGAAATGCTCCCTCATGGTATGCAGGGTTTCCCCAAAAGAATAATCCTCAGGAGGAGAGTCTGAAGGAATGGATTCTTCAGCATCAGAATTCTCAGAGGGAAGCATGGAATAATCCTGTTCAGAAGAGGAATCAGAGGAAATAGAAACCTGATCAGAAGAATAATACTCTGTCTCTTGCCTAGGCCTCTTATCAGGAGGGGGATGGGAGCCCCTGATCAAAGTAATTAGGTCTACATGGTAGACTGAGTAGGAGAATGCTGTACTTGTTTCTTTGTTTTTAGAGCTGCTTTAGTCTTTGTCTTTGAAGCTGAAGATGGCTTAATATATAGTTGGGTAGGTCTGAAGACACCCTCAGAAGCCGATGACTGCTCAGCTGCTCCGGATCCATCTGAGGGAATGTTTTCCGAGTGTCCAATACCTTGAGTATCCAGAGGCCCAGTCGGCTACATGTGGGATTCGGAAGTGGTCTGTGGCTCTGAAGTAGTGTGCGCCAGGGGCTGCGAAAGCACCTCACTGAGAACCGGCGACTGGCCTAGCAGAGGCCTCGTCGTCGGTTTTGGACCTCGGATGCTTATCCTTTTTCCTTGTCCTTGCGTTTTTTGTAAACTCCGGTCGTCGACTGTTCCAATGGCATTAAATAATTAAATCTTCGGCCAAAGTAATGAAATGCAAAATCGAACCGATGCTTAATAGTGCGTTGGTTAAATCTAGCACAAAACCGACAGCTAGCAACGTTGTGATCAGGGCCTAGGCAAGGAATACATTAAGAGTGAAAATCCTTATGAAGTATTTGCTTCCCATAAGAAATACAATTGTTAACTTTTTCTGACATCGGTCTGGAGCAAGAAAAAAGTTTCCCCAACGGTGTATTAGCTTTAATGAAGACTTCGGTTCTGAAATTTGGATTTGAAAATGTCAGGAGTCGGCCAACCGGCACCTGCAAACTGCTTTTGCTTCGGGCACCGCGCGGCAAGAAAGACTGAAGAAAATGGCGTTGGCTGCATCTTTTATACCCCTGGCGCACTGACATCAGGGAAGAGGTGATAGCAACCGACGCCGGACCTAGACTTTGGAATTCTGGCCGACTGAGGGTAGCCTGCCAGCAGGATAACCCAAGAGTAATGATTGCAACAGTGAAACATGATGAACATCAATAGAGCAGGGGACCTAATGGGAGAAGCGTAAAAATGGTCGCAAGAGGAACCTTTACGGAGTAGTAAGAAAGGCCACATTTAAGCACTTCACACACACACATATTGAAGAATCAAAGGAGGTGCAGCCTTTAAAGAGTCTTGGTTCCTTTAAAGCATCAACCAGAAAATCTCTTCCATTTGGCAAAATAAGATTTTCTAATAAAATTTGCTAGTAGTAGGTTACTTGGCCCTTTAATACCAGTTTCATTTCCACAAAAAAAAATGCATGACCGGGATCAATACTCTGTAGTAACCAAGCCACCATGTGAGGAATTTTAGGAAGGAGTAAATCAGAGATCCCTGTTGCTGTGTAAACAAGTCCATCCTCTGGGGAAATGTGTGGTAATTGCCCTTGGCAATTTTCATGAGAAAAGAAAACCAATGCTTTGTTACCAAGATTATTTTTGGGGAGTCCTTTTGGATCTTCAAAAGAATTCTGGTTATTATCAAGGGAGACAGGAAAGACATACAGAAATACTCCCTTCCAAAAAATGAGAAGGCATCTGTCCTGTCAACTTTTCTATAAGGAGTCCTGGGGCAGAATCATTTCAACAGTTTGTTGTGAATGGAGGCTAGCAGACCTGCTTAGGAAGTTCTCCACAGATGACTTATCTCCTGGAAGAACCCAGTGTGTAACATACACTTGCGGGAGACTGTCCTGGTCCTGCAGAGTCTGCTTGCACAGTATTTTACTCTGGTAGAATGTAAACAGCCTATAGAGATAAGTTGTAAAGTACTGGAAATTCCCAAGCTAAAATGGCTAACAAGCATAGGGGGTATGACCTAGATCTTTCTTGCTACATGACAGTGGTATTGTCGGTCTGTGATTAGCAGACTAGGTCCAGAGTCCACAAAAGGTTCGGGGCTTGCAGTGCATTTATTAATGCCATCACATCTTTGATTCTTACTGTATATGCTTTTTCTGAAGTGATGGTCCCAAAGAACTTGTACTTTGAATTCCTTGGATACAGCCCACAGGTCAAGGTTTGAAGACATCCATAGATACAGACCACAGGTTACGAGATGAACAGAAATACTGGAAGCCACCTCTTCTTCTGTAAGAAAAGTATTGTTAAAGGCTAATTAATCAGAGTTAAAAGAATTGCTTTTGTCCGAAATGGAGAAGTTATGTGATATGTTTTATCTTAGAGACTATCCAAAAACAATGGTCGATAGTATAACATTTGAAGTTTTTAATAAGTGGGGATCATGACAGAAGCCTTTTGTGGGGATTGGCTTAAGTGGCATGGGGTCAAGGTGCAAAGGAATGACAGTTTTAATAGGGCCTTGGTTTTGAAATATTCAAACAAGGTAAAGGATGTTAAAGGATATGCTTAGGTTAAATTAGAATGTGTTTGGTACCAACTCTGATTTGTTGCCAGTCATTGGTGATGAGCCACAATTTGTTTAGAAGATTGGTAAAACTATAAAGGGTTATTTAGAGAAAAAGAATGTTGGAACTGGCAAATATTCTAACGACATTAAAGGTACAAATAAATGCGGTAGGTGTAGCTATTGTAAGGATATTTTAGTAGGAAATAAAACTTCTGTTGGTATGAACAATGAGACCACTGTTACCCTAAGGAATGGGGACTATTTAATACAGATGGTTGTTTATTTAGGCAAGTCCTCATTGTGTGCAGCATTTTACATTGGTAAAACTGAGAGGAGCTGAATAAGCGAATCTATGAGCACAAGTACAATATTAAAAACCAGAATACTAACAATGTCTTGTGTAAGCATACACTTCTGTGCACCACTTGTGCTGGTTTTAAAGTTTGGTACCCTGGATAAGACAGAGGTGGACTTTAGGGGTGGCAACTGGGAGACAGAACTTGAATATAAAGAGTTATTTGGGAATTTCAAGCTAAATCCAACTATGAATCCAGGAACAAATGAAAACAATGCCTATTTTTAAAATTTAGGGCAGCTAAATTGTAAGTTTGCTTGTGATAGTATTTTCAAAAAGTTTTATTTTTAATTGCTACACACATTTATTCATTCATTTCATTAAAGTTTTATTATTTTAACAATCAAATGAATTTAAACATACATTATAGTTATAAATTAATTTAAATATTCCAGCTATGCATTGTTTGTACAATTGTTAAATAACTTACAAATGACAGGTTAAACCAGTGATGGTGAACCCATGACACGTGTCAACGGTGACACGCCATAACATTTTCGGCGACACGCTGAGTTACTAAAAAAATTAACAAACCCCTGTCCATTTTTTTAACCGGATTATCTGGAAATAAATTGCCTTGTACAGATGTTCAAAGTTTACGATGCAAGCCAGGAACTCTACCTTGTTTCCAATTTCTTCAAGCTGACTGGTTAATCTGCAAGCTCAGATAACCAACCAGCAAAAGATTCAGCAGCGTGCGAGTGAAGTAAGCTGAATTTCCGCACCTCAGGACAGTTTTCTATAGGAAGGTTGTGTCTGTGGTGTGCACGGGAAGTCTGTCCAGTCCACTCACCACCAATATTATCATGAAGTCTGAAGTGCATCACCTCTCCACTCTCATTTAGAAAAAAGGTAAGTTGTGAAAGCTTATTTATTTAAACAATGCAAAGCAACATTAAAAATACTTAAAACAACAAACAAGTTTATTAATGACTTGGGCACTTTATGATGAAAGCATATGTTTGTACATCTCCTATTTGGTTCTAGATTAGAAATTATTTGGAAATAGTGGTTTAAAGTGGTTCATCTGAAATATAATCACAGCATTAGTGGAGCACTGTCAGAGTCTCTGCGGGCAGGCAAGTGTGTGTTTCTTACTAGTTTGTCACGTGTGAAACTGGTACATGATGGAAATGCAAGAGAGCGATGGGCATGCAAGGAATTTACGTATGCAGAAGGTTACTAGGTTACTAATCACGGACATATTCAATGATTTCCATTTTCTAGTAATTGTTTCTTAGGCAGCCAATAGCATTAAATTTAGTAAGGCCTTACTTTGTATGGGCAGTAATGAGTGCATGCCCCATCTCAAAAGAATCATTTCCTTAGTTGCAGGCATTTGCTCCCCCCAGCTCAAAAGAATCATTTCCTTAGTTGCAGGCATTTGCTCCACCAACACTTTTGACAAGATTACTCTGCAAGAAATTTTTATAATCTGCCAATTTGTTACATACACTCCCCCAAACAATTTCAGGGATAGTGGGTTCAACAATGTAGGTAGGTGGGGTAAAGTTACCACTAAATTTGCTGGCTAATATATATTCTGATATATCCTTGGGATTGCAATGTGTGTTATTTTTATTATGGCTCAGCTTGGTGCATCTTTTGGACATTATTCCTTAATTTTCTGACATAACAGAAGAAAGCGTACTTTAATTGGGTAACTGCACTGATCTTAAGTTCATACTCTGCTTTACATTTTATAACACTGTTAAGTTCTTTGCTGCTTCACTGACTGTTCTTTAACTTTTATAATACACATAGCACTACACATGACTGGGCTGTATTTTTTTAAATGAATGAGTATGCAAACTTGTAAAGAATTGTTTCTCTTTTGTGGGGGGAAACATGCCAGCAGAGTCAAGTTAGGGCATTTTCTGACTTTTTGACATGCCAAGCTCAATTTGCCATCACTTGGTTAAACACTACTTAATTAATTATTTAACTGTGAACTGATTCACTGGTATGACTACAAAGAGGGCTTTTATTTAGTGGTTATGTATTATGTTCTGAGTAAGTCCAATTTGACAAAAACACCTTATTTTTTACTTGGGTGTTAACCTAAAGACAAGTAAAAAGTGTTTATCTATTAAACACTGAAAAAGATTTATGAGGCTTTGTGTTGCTGTGCACACTGAGTTATGTTAAATACTGGAAGGCACAGATTCAGAAGCAATTGGTCTAGCCACTGATGATAAAGTTCAGCACAGATATTTGTAAAAACAGAGTGCTGGTGCTGGGTTCATACTGACTTGAGAAACCATTACAGATTCATGGTGATTCCAAGACCATTGAGTCTCATGACCATTCTCGCCCTGCCAATACCCTACCTCACACTGCCTCCTTTCACTTGGAATCCATTCACTCTTTCTTCATGTAGTCTGAACAAAAGGATCATGAGTATTGCAGAAGCCATGCAGCCCCAAAATCCTGAGGAATTTTCTTGCTGTAGTTAGACGCTGCAGGAAAAGTTGAAGAAACTATTCTTAGTAAGAGGTTACATATTCCTGATGAAGAAATGCCATAATTTGCGAAGAGACTAGCAGGCATCCTAGGAAAGTTATTCTACGGTAAGCAATAACAGTAAATTCTTCAGAATAAGTTGAAAACCTAGATTCTGAAACAGATTTTTGATAAAAAGAACTTCTTGACAGTTTTGACGGCAGTCATCTAACTAAGGAAAGATGCGGATGCCTTATAACATACAAAAAGCAAACACTGGTACTAGATACTATGTGAATTCCCTAGATTCCATGGAGAAACAAAAAAGAAGGGAAGGGAAAATGTGAACCAGAAACAGAAAATCTTAAAGCATTTGAAATCTCTGTGAACTGGTATATGGAGATACAGTAAACTGTCAGTTAACAGGAACTCAAGCAACCGGCAAAAAAAAAAAAAAAAAAAATCAAAGAAATACAGTACAATTTTCATGTGTTGGCCTTTCTGCTAACCCCCCCCCCCCCACACACACACACACACACACACAGAAACATACCTTACATTTTTAGAGTTTTAAGAAGGAAGTAAGGAATAAATTCTCTCTTGCCCCAACCTGAGAACAAGTCAAACCAAACAGTATAGGCTACAATATTAGTCAGGCCTATTTTTAATAGTAACTCTCAAGCAACCAGAAATTACAGTTATCCGGCATCTACCAATCCCCGTGGGTGCCGGTTAACTGAACGTTTACTGTATGCATCTTTTAGATCCAGAGTTACCAAAAACTTGGAGGAATCAGGGAAAAGAGAGACTGCAGAGTGAGCATTTTGAATCATGGAACCTTGACATGGAAAATTTAAGAAAGACTGGTCCAAAACAGATCACCATTTTTTCTCCTTCGTGGGCACTATATATAAATATTCTTGAGTAGAAACATTTTCATTTTTGATCATCTGGTACACATTCTATTCCTCCCTGAGACAGCATATCAGCAATGATGGGAGGAAAGAGGGGAGTTTGATCCCAAGGATATGGCGGAATTCCTAGGTTCGGAGGGTAGGATTCCCACTGCCACCTGTACCTATTCTGAATTATTCTTAGTACCCAATAATTGTTTATAACCTGGTACCACTAAGGGAGAAGTAAAGAAATATTTTTGAGAGGTTTAGATAGTTGCAAGGATAAGAAGGGGGCATAGTCAGTCACTTCTCTTGGACCGAGACTGGGCCTATGGTCCCCCTCCCTTTTTCTTACAGGTGCATACCATTACTTTTTAAATGGTTGCCCACTGGACATTTGTTGAGATTGTTTAAAACGCTTCCCATAAAATGGCCCAGGACTGGATGGGAAATTTTTGCTATATTCACGTAAAGAAGATAGAAAATTTAGCTTTACCTCTTAGAGCAGTTCCTCTTTCATCAAATCTGCATCAGCAGATAAAGTACAATCTGAAACCTCTTTACACGGGAAACCATAAGAATTTCAGTTTTGATACCTCTGGTAAATGTAGCCATGCATACTAGCACATAACTGACCCAGTTGCTGCAGGTCCAGATACTGCAACTGCAGCACTGTGGGAGCATCTCAGAGTGTTTGGTAACTCAAGTTAATGAGGAAAGCAATGAGGACTTAGATTCTTAAGCAGGTAAGTCTGCAATGACTTCATTTATATCAGCAAATTATGCAAAAAGGTGTTTGGATATATGTGCCTGACAATCAAAAGTTATAGAGGCTAATGCCAAATATATAAAATCCTGTTTTATGAATTTGCCTGAAGCTCTGTTGTACTTGTCTGTGGGTATAGAAATAACTGCAGCCAAGTTTAGATCCAGAGGTTTTTGATACAGAAATAACAGAACGGTCAACTCCAGGATTATGGAAAAGGGACTTGTAAGACTGAAGTACCTTGCAAAGTTTATCTAGTTTCCTAGGAACAGGTAACTGACTATGAGAAGTACTGGCAGCATTAAAGCAATCCTCTAGTCCCCCAGTGACTATGGATATCGCCAATGGTTTGAGGGTTTCTACCTGTAACAGTTGTACCTCTTCTGTGTTTCAGATATTTCCTTATATTCGCATTTAAAAAAAAGTAATTCTTTGTACCAACAGTATCAGAAAAGGCCGTTTCTTCCACTGGAGAATATGAAGGAATATTTTCTTTGGATTTCGATTCACAGTTTTCAGGTGAAGACACTTGAGAAGCATAATCCAAAGAAATGTCTTTAATATCAGAATAAGAATATGAATCGGACTCTTCTTTTAGTTAAGAAGCTGGAAATACAGCCTGAAGGGATTGAAATTTGAAGTAAAGGTTAAGGGAGTGGAAAGATGTTTCATCTTCTGTGGTTTTCTTTGAAGAAAAACTCCAGCTAGATTCAGACATCTGCCCCCTCCCCCCATTTTGTCAGGTACCTATTCCCTAATTGAAATCTGTGGGATGTTGTCAGCCCCGTCCAACATGACCAAGAGCAGTTCTACTTTCTCAACCCTGAACATATGCCCATCCCCAGGGGATGAGCTGGACTCCCCGACCATTAGTGGCTTCCAGATGTGCAACACCAGAGTGGTCTGGAGAAACAGACAAATGATCCAATGGCACTGATATGGCCATACCAGCAAAGTCATTCAAGGGCCGAGGAATACGGTATGTCAAGGAAGGCATAGCCAAAACGTGTCTCAGTTTTTTTCTTGGAAAGGAGGATGTCTGAAGTACTGGCACTAGAATCCATAAAAGGCCAAGCAAGGGCTTTATGTTTTCTACATATAGTTTCAGGGAACTATGCCAACTCCTAATGGTTTTAGGTCTGAGCAATAAACACAGAGAGCACAACCAGACATCATGTTCCTCCCCTACGCAGGAAAGACAAGTGTGTGTGAATCTCCATAAGGGATTTGATGTCCTCACAAGCATCTCCTCTTTCTCTCAGACACAAGTGAAAAACAATGCCAATTTTCAGAGAAATACAGAAGGAAAGTTCCCAATGACATTCTTATCTGCCCAGTATCTCAAACTAGCTCATCGCCAAACCACTAAAGACACAGCAAAGACAGAATTTGACTGGTTGCATCAATGGCAAGAATGTTCTTAAGTTTGACACCTATATGTCTGCTTTTACACTGACAGGTCCTTGTGTCTCCTCAGACATAAAGACATAAGGAAGGTGCCAAAGAGATTTGGACATCTGATCCTTGGTAAGATGTATCCCATATAGCTTAGGCTACTGCAACAGTGATCTAATAATAAACAACAGGTTCTTTATCCAGCAACTACCATGACTCAAATTACCATTTGCAAAACACTTGACGTATTGTAATGAAAACACTACTGGTAAGTACATGGAAGAAACAGTACCAACATGGCCAGTGCAAACGTAACAACCACATCTATGAAGGGCAGAATAAAAGCAGCACTGTCTGTTGTCTCTCTCTGTTAAACACACACACATGCTATTAAATACTATACACCCTTCAACAATTAATGCACCAGCCATCTCCGAAGAACTCTGTCTGGACACTGGATTTCATTATTCCATACAAGCAAAGTCTAACCTTACTTCTTACAATTTTAAAGCTGACAACATTTGTTGCTTGACAAACTGTAAAGGCAGGCAGCCAAGAAGCAGCACATTAAGATGTAGTCCACGCAGACAGAGCCACAATACCAAAACAAACATTCACTTAATCCTTTCCAGCCCTGATCATCCAGTTACCTCATCCTTACAGGCTATTTCCACCCCCCAGCTTAGCCGCAATAGCATCTCATGTCAGCCCATGGGGGACCTCCATTACTAGAAACAATGGAGGGTGAGAGCCAGAGACTGATAAGCAGCTATCCACAGATGGCTTATATTTTTCGGAT
The DNA here is from genome assembly GCF_019279795.1 of Protopterus annectens. Taxonomy (NCBI): domain Eukaryota; kingdom Metazoa; phylum Chordata; order Ceratodontiformes; family Protopteridae; genus Protopterus; species Protopterus annectens. The sequence goes on from NC_056748.1 coordinate 11,835,724, forward strand.
GATTTGCCTAGCTCCTCCCTCTAATGGCCAACAAGTTCCCTGCTCCTGCAGTGCTGGATACTCTAAATGCTTCCATGCATTGAGCTCTGTTGAAGTGCAAGTGTCACTTTTTAACTATAGCCTCAAAACAAGCTTTGTAGCATGAAAGCAGAGGACTGCAACTGTTATCCCACTTCACAAGGCTGGACCAACAACAGACACTGGAAACTACAGACCTATTAGTCTAACTAGTCTACTATGCAAAGCCATGGAACAAATTAGCATAGAAATGATCAACAAAGATATGGGCAGCCTTCAGACACTGGAAACAACCCAGGTTGGCTTTGTCAAGAGAAGACTGTGCCTACTAAACTTGGTAGACTTCTTTAAGAAGGTCACTAAGGCAATGGATGAGGACAGAATGTTGCATACTGCCTACCTGGACTGGGCTATGGCATTCAATACAAAATCCCACTCGAGGATAGCTGGCAAACTTACCAAGCTAGATATAAACCCCCTACATCACTCAATGGATTGCCAGCTAGCTCACAGACATGACTCAGAATGACCGGATTGGTGAGACCACCTCTGTAAAACGACCAGTCACCAGCAGGATACTGCACGGCTCCATGCTGGGAGTGCTCCTTTTTGGCATCTACTTCTCAGAGGTAAAGGCTAATGACAAGTACCTCTTGCTGACCATGTTTGCATATAATTGCAAATTGGGAGCCATCATAGATCCTCCCCTCTACCATGGCATAAACATCTTACAAGAGGGTTTAATGCAGACAAATGACTGGTGCCAAAGTCACGGATTAAAACTCAATGCCAAGAAATGCACTGTAGTACCTTTTGGGAAAACTGCCACCCATGCTAATTACTCTGTCAATACAACACCCCTAAGAGATGACCCAGTAAGTCAGGGATCTGAGAATATATATAGACAGTAATTTGGCCTTTGACCAACATATGGACAAGGTAGTAAAAAATCATTCTATGTTGAAAACTTGTAAGTAAGGGCATGGCGTCAAATCCCAAGAAAGTTATACTGACACTTTATTTGGCCCTTATCAGGCCCATTGAGTATAATTCCCCCTTTAGCACGTACCTGAGCAGAAATATACAACAGCTGGAACAGCCACAAAGGTTCCACACCAGGAGAATCCAGGGTATAAGCACACTGTCCCATACTGATCACCTTAAAGCCGTATCTTTATACTCAGTCACCTTCAAGTTACTGAGAGGCGATCTACACCTGGCATATAAGGCATCCTCGGATCCAGCTCTGATGGACCTTTTGCCCACCCACAAAATGAAGAGCATTAGAAGCACTACAACAAAGGATTTAGATTTTGCTTGTGACATAAATAAGACATGTTGGCAGTACAGATATGCGTCTCAGAAGACCCATGCTCTGGAACAGGCTACCATATCCATGTAAAGCAGTCCATTCCTAACCATAATTAATTATAATCTTGCCCAATGTATAGGAAATTGGAAATTTACCCAAGGTTTAACCCCCATGTCTTTGATAGACAGGGGCAGACAGTAATCCCCAAACTAACACTCCCTCCCGATGTAACCGCTAGAATTTTCCTAACATACATATATCTAATAAACACCCAAGATGCACAGAGACACAACTGGGTTGGGTTGCATGTCTTGGTTTATAAAGGATTATACCCATGAACTTACTACTCATCATAAATTAGAACTCATGTATAAAAAAGATGTTGGATGTTGAAGTAGTAAATAGTTACTAAAAGCTGTTGGGCAACACGTTTTTTGACCGTGAAATCTTACAAACTTTTTGGAAAGAGATTAATGGCTTGTTTGCAAGCTGTATGAACAGACATATTTAAATTTATTTAAACATTAGTTTTACAATACTTATGTTAATTAACATACTTCTAGATCTTTCTTTGAACCATAAGGGTTAAATGTTTTGATGCAGACACTATTGTAAATGGTTTTAATTTTTGTGTGTGATTATTTTGTATGTTATGCTGTATTAATGTGTTAAATATGAATAAAAATCTTTAAAAAAGAAAATGATCCTTTAAAATGTATGTCTGCAAATTAACTACAGTGCATTTGAAATATTCAGTTTTTGTATTAAGTAGCTACAGCAGACCTGAAGCACAACAAATTCCACAAGCTATATAGCAAAATTGCATGTTTTAATCAAAATGCCTGCAAACTAAACCATAAAAGTGGTACCAAAACACTTGTCTTCTGTAAGAAGAGATGTTATCAAGGTACATAACACACACAAGTTTTTTGTTTTTGTTTTTTTTTTTTTTGGTAAGAGAAGCACAATAGTACAGATTATGAATTCGAAAAGCAACAGATGCTTCATTGATAAAAACTGTATATACAAACAGTGGTGAACAAAAAGCTCTATAAATAAAGAGTCCCAAATTCATCTGCCTTAGTGGAATCATACTTTGTATGACTGTAGTCCCATTATGAAGACCTACACCTTAAGATTGCATCAAGCTTACAATTCTTGCAAAAGTGAACACAAGTCCATATCCAACTGAAAAAATACGATGCATATTTGAAAAAATGCATGAGAGGCAACCAATGCTCTGGTTCTGGATGCTAAAGGACTAATACAAAAGTGTTACGACTCAATACATTCTGAAAGCAATCCTTATAGACTGACACTGGACACCCTGGAACCCAATCTTTTAGGGGCATAAGATAAAACAACTCATCATATTTCCAATGGATTTGGTCTCACTGACACAAAATCTCTGCTACCTGTGCACAGCCATACAATGGAAAATGTCTTCTCCTCTGTTGCAGTGCTCAGGGAAAATACAGGAAAATGTATAGAATGATTCAAATTTAAAGCCGTGTCTGCATATGGCAAAAAAGCAAGTTTTGTACCAAATGATGTTCTGCCTTACAGAAAATGCAATAAGGAGGTTTAGCGTACAATGCTTGCAAACCTTCTAAACAAACTTACAGCTACTAAAAATAATATTTTCTACAAGAATTGTAAGCTGGTGGTCTTGGAATTTTATTTAAAAAGTGGCAGAGTTAATTTTTCCAACACAAAGTTCAGATCCCAAAAAGGAACAAGCTCTGTAAAAAGAAGACATATCTGTAATATACTATAGAGGTAAGTTTACAGACTTTCAAAAGAAGCCAGAGAAGACCTGTAAAGTCCTTTATAAAATCAAAGGTGACACGTCAAATTAACTTATTAAAAGCCTCAATCACATAAGTCTCAAGATTGGCAAATCGCACCAAAAGGAAGGGAATCTTGAAAGGCCTGCCTAGTGACTTGGACTGCCATCATTTCCAAAATGCTGATGAGCAGACTGGCCTTGTTTGTGACAACATACATTGGACTCTCTGCCCCTGGCAATGTCTTCTCCCACCCTAGGATAAAAGCATCTGTCGTGACAGTCACTGCTGGAGAGGAGATGTGAAAAGGGATGCCTGCCCATTATAAGGTTGGGAGTATGAAGCCACCACTGTAATTTCTCCTTCCAGGCCTAGGAAATCCTCCTCACCTGGTCAGAAGGCATGTATGTACTTCCACAATACTGAACTTTGAAAGTCCACTACAGGATCCACATATGAAGTCTAGCATGAAAAATAAGGTAATTTGTCACTTGTCAACAAGACCAAATTTCTAACACAAAGGGCAGCTAAGCAGCCCGAGAGAAGATGGGCCTTCCAGATAGTAGGCATCCTGTCTAATGGAAGACAGGACTTGCAATTTGGGGTCCTGGATTTCTTGACTGGAAAATGGATCATCATAGTGTGTCCAAGTGGCATCTGATGAATGTGAGAGTCTGAAACAACTCCATCAGTGACTTTGCAATGTTCACTGTGAATCTCAAGAATTGGAACAGCTGCAGAAGAAAGGCCCTTCCAGAAACAGTGTCTCTACAGTGGGGTAAATTAGGAGACAGTCATTCAGGTAAGGAATTATCTTGACACTTTACTGCCTCTGGTCCTCTAAAACAGAAGGTATACATTTGGTAAAATACCCCAAGCAGGCTGACAGGAGACAGAGTGGGAGTGCCTGAAACTGTAAAGGACTGGAATGCTTACCCCACATAAAGATCACAATAGAGTCCATGATATCTCTACGCTTCCAGGTGGAACTGGAGAGCAAACAGCAGTACAGTGTGTGTTGCTGGGGTGATATGGTGTGACCTCTGGATATAGTAGCCTGGTTTTACTTTTCCTGCATGATGACTATGTAAGTGGAAGGACAGTTAACCCCTGCCCACCTCCACTGTGGGACAGTCGGGCAAATCTTCAGGGAGTCTGCTTCTGCTACTCTGAAGAACAGCTGTAGAATGCCTGTTTCTGCCTTTTATCCTTGCTCTTTCAAGCAGCATCCATTCTTGAAGTTTCTACAGTCATACTACTTTCAAAAGTGCTGGTAACCAGAATGCTGCTGGTCATGCCAATTCCAGTGTTGATGGGGAATCTTTTGCATTCTACAAAAGGAGCTTTGTGGAGTTCCAAACTATATCACTAGCCACGATGCTCTTACTCTTCCCCTCTAGATGTTCTCCATCTGTTTCTTCACTTTTCCTCCAAAGAAGTTGGAGCCATCAAGGAAGGCAATGAAGGACATTTTAAAGGTACCAGTAAAATCCATGAGACATCTACATGTGATGGCAGATGGCTATGCATTCATTAGAATGATTAGGCTAGAAAGAGACAGACAGACAAACAGAAAAAAATAACTGTCACCTGTAAACAGACCTTAGTATGCAAGTCATAACCTGACAACTGGTCCAGTGACCCAACCACTTCATCAGCAAGCTCATCCTAGAATCTGAGCATTTGTGACTACTTAAGCTTCCAAATAGAAAAAAGTAAGGATTTGTAAACCCATTTCCCAAAGCAATTTGGGGTCCTGGATTTCTGGACTGGAAAATGGATCATGTGATTTTGCAGTGTAGAAGCCTTCTTCAAGACCTGCTGCTACAGCAGAGTTGATAACTACAGTCTGGACTTGACCATTCTCATAGGTTCAGATGCCATAATATCAGGGTCCTTGCAAGCTTCCTTTACAACAACAGCAACCAGCCTGTTGGCAGAAGTAACCACTAAGGAAGGCAGCAGGAATGACTGCATGCATCATGCATGATGATTACATACTATTAACTGTAAACTTTACAGATAAATTATATTTTGGTCTACACTGAATGAGTATGAAATATCTGGGTAAGTGGGTGGTGTTGTCTAGGCAGATTTGTGTGTCCAACCTGTAATTACAGCACATGACATGAAGTGGCTTCTAAATAACATTAACAAAACAGTAAGATAAGTGAGCATATGACAACACACACGAGTGCCCTTAACTAAGACATAGCTCATTAAACAGCAAGGAACTGCTTTGGAATCAGGTACATTACACTCAGGAGTGCAGGTCCATTAGTGATATGACCTGTGGTGGATGGACTGCACAAGGCTCAGCTGCATATTCCCTATGGATAGCCAATTCAAACTGCTGCCATTTGCACGGTATGAGGGAGTAACCAGGAAATAAAAACAAATCCTGCTAATGGACATTTAACTTAAGGTCTTAACAGATCCTTGTACATTTCTGCTGTCTTGACCAGCAGCCCCAAAATGTAGTGACAAACAAGCATTTTTGAATGAGAGAAAAAAAAAATTACTTGCAGTGGGAAATATTTAGCAGTACTAACACAGGATGAGGGAAATCGACTTGACTATGAAAACTGACTTGCAGTTATAAGTAAATACAAGTCCAACTCCATTTTTTCTACTCTCAAACTGCACAGCTTGACGCAAGTCTAAACACGAAGTGTGCAGTTAATTATGTATATTTAACAGTGATTTTGCTTATTAATGGTTTTATTCTGTGTTAACCATGCTTTACACCTTCGGTCAGCATTTTTCTACATTAACTACTGCCAGCTTTGTCTGTATGTATTGCTTGGAGCTTACTCTGTCCTGTGGGTCTCCCAAACAAACATATTTCTGATTTATTCAGCAAAGGAACTCTGGTAATAAAACTGAATGCTTAGCAAAACGTTCATGAGAATCTGTAAAGAGAGGCATTTACCAAAACATAGGATAAAAATACTGAAAATTACCATTTATTTACTTTTGGCAACCTAATGCAGGTATGATCTGGGCCTTTCAGGAAACGTGTAATACAATAAACAATTACTCAAGACAGAGAGCAAGGCAAAGGCTCTTAAGCCAGTTTAAAGTACACGGCACAACCATACAACTGAGTGTGCAAACACTCTGGCTTTGAGATGCTTTAGTACCGACTTTTTCAATATTTTCATATCACACTTAACATGCAACATATTTATGATCTTATATCACTATGCATTTGTGGCGACTTTACTGTCTAGCCAGAAAGGTCATCTCACAGACACAAGGTACAGGGTTTAGTCCTGACCTCCAGTCATTGTGTGGAGTTTGTATGCTCTTCCAGTGTCTAGGTGGGGTTCCTCACACTTATCTAAAACATGCTGGGTGTTTCTTCCTCAAGGATGAACAGTGCTGGGTACAGTTAATCTTGAGTGTTATACCAAAGGTGTGCACCTAAAAATGAATGCAGTCATAGGCAAAAGCAGAAACTCTAGGTGGTGCATATCATGGGAAGAGTTGTACAGGGCAACCACGTTAGGCATTAATTGCGTTGTGCAGTATCCTCTAAACAGGAGAACATGCAGCACAGACTGCATGTTGCAGCTGGTCTAGCCACGCAACAGTGTAAAAACTGGCTCTAGGTAATTGGGTCACAATGACCAATGCCTTCAAAAAGAGGCATGGATATTTGCTAGTGTTAACTAGATTCAGGATTCCACCTACTCTGATCTGTGCAAATGGTGGGAGAGGTCAATGTACACCTACTTGTCAATATGTGCTTGTCACAAAGCCCAGCAGTCCTGGGGCATTAAGCTACTGGCCAGCCAGTGTCCAGTTGTCGAAACTGACTTGTCTGGGATAGCTCTGTTGAGCAAAAGATAGACTAAAACCAGTCAATCAGCCAAAAATGAACTGACTATATCTACACTGAACACAGGTTCACTGACAGGACTTAGCTAGGAAGCTGATGATACAATGGTAAGAAGGGGACCAGATATTCTATGTATTCAGCCAACAAACTAGAAGGGTATGGCTGCAAAGTTGCTTGGCTCGGGATATAGATCCTATTATCCAGGGGGAGGCAGTGTAGAAATGGTATAGGAACTGTGGTGATAAAGAGAAAGAGTGAGGGATATCATCAGAATAAATGACAGATCCTCTGTAAAAAGACTCCACTGTAAAGAGAGGGCAGTCTTCATAAACACAGCATGTGCCCTCATAGCAGGGTTGTGATGAGGAAAACAGGGCATTCAGGCAGCATTTGCATGACCTGAGAGAGAAAGTGCAATAAAATGAGTTGCTGTTGACAATGGGGACTTGAATGCTAATATAAAGGCAGATAATGCAGGATAGGAGGATTGCCTGGATCCACATGATGAGGCAACAAGAAGAAGGGAAAGTCCATTCTGGACTTATGTCTGGCAAATGACTCAATGGTAGCCAACGCATGGTTTGTCAAGAAAGAGTCACAAGATCCCATTCATGAGCAGGCTTCCTCCTAGTAAAGAAAGGGCATTGGGGTAAAATCAGAGACTGCAAAGTTGACCCCAGTATAAACTGTTGGTTGCCACAATCAACTACGAGTTGATGGATATAAAGTGCATCACTGTGGATAGCCAAAGAAATGAGGACATATGTCCTAACAAAACTACATGGTTTGGTTCACATACCTTAAACCCCCGAGCATCTAAATAAAGAGTTTCTCAAATCTCTGTGAAAGTTTCAGAATGAATGCATAAATAAATAAATATTTATATCTAAATAAGACACTGAGAAAGCCTTTGCTAGCAACTTTAATATTACACATACCCAGAAATGGTTAAGGCACATCATATTTTGCTAAGAATAATCATTTGAAACAAGTTAACTTTTTATACACTGGAAAATATTTGTAGAGCGGGCTACAACAGTGATGCAGTACATTAGTGAAACAAAGCACACTCTTTTACTGGAGTAAACGGTTAACTTTGTATTCTCTTATTACAAACAGAGCCCCCCAAATTAAATTTAAGTAAATGACATGCATCATACTCCAAATTCCATTTTAAATATATGTAGAAACTCAGATTTAACTCTTCAGACCTGCTAGGTTGCTATAATGCTAATTCTGTTTTTTTGCAATAACACTTTTTTTGTTTTTTAGCTAATAATTACATAAATAATAATTATATAAACCAACAGAAAGAAAACATGTCTACTAAACCTTACAAAAAAGGCTACATTAAAAGATCATTAAAAGAGCCTTTTTAAATAGATCAGGAAATTTGATACTTATCCATACACTCCAATTACCAATCTACAAGCCAATTATGTCAGTGCCCATGAATTTTGATGCATACTTTTAGAATTTATAATGATCAAAGAACTTCAGAGACTTGAAATGAATGCATAATCCTGATTACAGGGATGCATTCATTTCAGAAATTAAGGTCACAGTAAATACTGTCATGCTTTGATCAAACTTAGTAAGGCAAGTCAGTCTGATTACCACTCAATCAGGTCACTGACACGGAATGAACTTGAGGCAAGTTCAATCAAAAACAAATAAAATATTGGTTTGTTAAATTTATTACCAATGTCAACACAGCACAAGCACAAAGAAAAAGGATGGCAATTTAATTGTTAAATAATACTCCACACTAAACTCTGTGCCAGTTTATTCAGAAGTCCTTAAATGACTGCACAATTCACTCCAATACTTCCTTTGCTCTCCTTCAAAGGGATGCATTCACACCTACTAAAATGTGCCATTATACTAAACCTGCTGGCTTTCCTCTACCCATACACATTATGTTATGCTCAATCTTGTCCATTTACGTAAGTATCCTGTTACAACCTCATGTAAACAATTCTCAAGAGAATGAAAGACACTGATACTGACAAGATCACTTGCTATAAAATGACATGGTGCTTTGGGGCAGTCCAGTTTGGTACTAGTCTGTTCCTCAAAATAATAAGACAAAAACAACAATAAATGCAACAAAGAAAAGCAACTCTGCCATTTAAAATTGTGTTAGAAGCCCAGATGTACCAACTCAAAGCAGTACATTCAGTGTCAAACAAAACAGAACATCTGTCCAAACAATTAAGATTCACTGCAAAGGGAAACATTTGTATCAGGCAGAAACTGCTACAGTTTTTATGTGGGATGTCAAAACTGCTGCATCTGTTACTGTACATAAATGGGAACAAACTTTAGAACTGCAGTGGATGGTGATGGACTATTTGCATTTACCTTACCTGCACAACCTATATACAAGGGTTGATTTTGGTGCTGGCTAATTACAAAACTGAGAGCAAGGCAGGTAAAAGAATGCAATCCCAGCTGCAGTGCCTGCAACACATGAAAAAAAAGCTAAAAGCCCCTCATCATATTTACCCTTGAGAGTAAGGAAAAAAAAAACGATCACAGCCCTAAGTCTTCCACACACTAAAGTATCCTAGCAAATTCACAAATCTGAAAGTGGTTGAAACAGCCCCATGTCATGAAGGAGTAAAGCCCTGACCATCACCCCAAAGACCCAGAATCAATTAGTGGACTTTCATTTAAGCAGCTGGTGAAGAAGGGTGAGTGAGTAGCAAACACCGGCTTGCCATTCGACACCTAGAAGAAAATGGGTCCATAGCATGCAGCAGACAGTCACGGATGTATGTCCTAACCTGCAAAATAAAGCACTTGAGTGGCATCTCTCAAAGCACAAGTGAAGTGCACTCATGCAAGGTAAGGCAAAAGCAGACTCTGCTTCAGCATGCATGAGCAAGTCATCTAGAAAGGCTGGGGGGTTAAGGTTAGCCATTCAGCAGACAAATGGGAACCTAACAATGATAAATATTGGAACTCAGACGTGGATAAGCCTTGATGGTCAAATAGATATAGCAATAAAAAATATGCAAAAACAAAACCTGATAATATTTTGTTTGGCTATGGAGTGTAACTGAATTTGCTCCGTCTCTCAGCAGTGGCACATCCATGAGAAATAACTGACAGACATTTTCTCACATGTGGTCGATGACTCAAAAAATGTAGAGCAGCATAAACCATGAGCACAACTGTGATATAACCCTTTTAAAATGGCCCACAATAAGTTAATTATTCCCACAGAAGTATAAGGTATCAGGGTAAATATCTTTCTGAACTAGTTATGTGTATACACCTTTCCCTACTATGCAGAAAAATAGTACAAACATCCTACTTCAGTATCAGTCTATCAGAATTTTATACAATAGCTAGGAGTACACATGTAAGTCCTTCCACAATACTGTAAGATGACCTGGCAGCAAGTTAAACAAAGGGTATAGATGCCACAAGGCATTTTGCCTTCAACAGAACTCCATGACAAGGGGAAAGATAGAAAATACATCCTTGTAAGTCCAATGAAAGGAAAATGCAGATACCTTCCATGCTTTCTTGCTAGACATTCAAGAGTAAACATTTTTTATATGCAAATCCTCTGTGGAAGTGAAAACAATTCACTCCAGAAGTGCCCCAGAGAGAATATGAAAAAAAAAAAACCTGGCCTGTCTCTCCCAATCATGAACTTAGTGATTTCAGCTCAAGGAGTTTGTCAAGATAATGCCTTCACACTGATCAACAAGTTGATTAGAAGTCTTCCAGTGTGAAAATTGTGAAAAAGCCAGTAAACGTAATCTATTTGAGTAATAATCAGTTCCTGGCTAATAATTACACTGCCTGGATGCAAGCAAAGAAGAAATTTGGAGAAACAGAAAATCAACCTGATAAGCAGGAAAAACAACTCTGTCTAGGAAGAATCTTGCAACTCTTTAGCAAAAAGTAGCTCAAGTTTCAGCTTTTGTGCAGGAGACAGCTTCTAGAATTTAGAGAGAAAAATAAATCAAATACACTCATAGCTATTTCAGACTAGTGAAGTGAAACAGCCCTTCTCAAGACGAGCTGTTTCAAAATACAATGGAAGAAGAAGGCAGAATACACAGAAAATCTGACATTTTCTGTACACCAGAGAAACTAGAAGCAATCTGAATGCTGTTTCATAGCAAAATCTGTAATTGAAAGGGCACGCTCTGTGTATGCTCCACATCTAGCCATGAGAAAGCAACTTTGTTTATTTACTTAAAGGTAAGCATTGCACTTTTTTCTCAAGGTTAAAAGTTAATGTCTATTGAAAGCATGCAAGCAGTTTTTCATATCTGGGAGGGAAAGAGAAATTATACAAAGAAACTAATCAAAAGAAGTGTAAACACAGGCTCTGACATGTGCTTTAACAAGAGTTACCTTAATTTTAGGACAGTTGATGCTTGTGGATGTGCACTTCAATTTGAGGCAACTACTACTATCTGAATGGGTAAACTTTCTTTTTGGAACATGTACATAGCTTTGTGTGTTTGCTGTAAATAAAACTGGGAGAAAGGGTTGAAATTCTATTTTTTATCATAACATTTTTATTGAAGCAAAAATTCAAGGAAAATGTGGCATGCATTCAAACAGAGATGAAAAGAAACAATTACATACAAGATCATCCTGCCAAACGTTAGTGTGTGCGTGTAAGCTGAAAGCTGGAAATACAAATTCAAAAGAATGGCCATGTACAACATTTAGGAGAAATAGTTGTTTTATCATTACAGCTACTCAATATTAATATGGAATGTAAATGGCTTTTCAGTTACATACAAAAAGCAAAAGGTATTGAATTATAAGAATCAATAACAGGAGGTTACAAAAGATTGGGAAGAGAAAATGGATAGGCAATTTACAAAGGAACAATGGGTAGACATACGAGTGACTTCCAAATGCAAAGTCCAAAAGATTTTGTATTTTTGCATGAAACTGTTCAAAAAAATATCTTTGCAAATAAACCCCCCAAAAATTCAAGCATTGGTACCCACTTTGAAAAAAAATCTTAAGTGTGACGGGAAAGAGAGAGGTAAGCAAGAACATGCTTTTGGGGGATGTAATAAGTTGTAAGACTTTATATATTTCCTACACAGCACTTTGTCATACATGGTGGAGGAGCAAATGGCAGTAACTAAAGAAATTATTAGTTTGAGATGGGATACAGAATCTGAACTGCCAAAACATAGTAAAGCCTTAGCAAGTTTAATGCTATAGGCTGCTAAAAAAGCATTTACTAGAAAATAGAAATCAAAATCTAAACCTGCTGTAATTGAAATACTGAATATTGTAAATGATATAAAAGAACTGTATGTGTAATCTTTACAAAAAGGAAGGAGCAAATTACATAGAGATAATTTTAATTTGTAGGGATAATACATGCAGAATAATGTTCAGAGGGAGGAGTAAAGTTTAATGGAAGGAAGAACTGAGCAATTTATGTAATGCTGGACAGAATGAACATGGTTAAGAAAATGTATATTTGTACACTTCTTCCACAGCATAAACCACTTGTAGCCACAATCAGCTGCAAACAGGGGCCAGTGAAGACTAAGGTCAAAAGAGATTAGGCTGAAGACATGGAAGTTTACAGCAGTAAAGGTGCAATAGTTCAAAGAAATAATCAGGGCTCTAGCACCTCAGGAAGAAGAGGAGACTAGGAGTTTAAATGGCAGAGTTTCAAAACAACTCGTGGGTAGGCTGCTGACCAGATGGGAGCTGAGCCAGGTGTGGAAATAAGACATGTAAGGAAAGCTAGGTATGGGTTAGAGAAATCCAGGAAGTCATTACATAGAAAGGAGGAGTGCAGGAAATGTGGGAGATGAAAAGGATGGACCACATTAAGCAATAATACTTGGTTGGCTAACAAAGAGGTTAAGCCAGCAGTCAAAAAAGAAAATCAAAGAACAAGGCATCAGAAGTACTCTATCAGATTCTGGAAGTGGCTCAGCAAGCAGCATGAGGAAACACAATCAGGTAGCAAATCAAAGACAGAAAGATAAAGAAAATAGTCAACCACCATTCACATAACCGACACCAGCTACAATTTGCTCACATCAATGGGAGATGGAAGGGCTACTTCCAGTTGATTCTAAATGGGGGGAAAAAAAACAGAAGTTGTACTGCCCCATACACAACCTAAGATGAAAGAAGTACTCACCCTAGAAAAAGTAAGAACAGCACTAAGGAAAATGAAGTTAGAAAAATAAAGAGTGTCAGATGAAGTGACAGCAGGTATGATAAGATGTTGGGCGAGGTGGGGAGAAATGGCATCCGGGGTATTCACAGTGGTATGAAAAGAAAGATACATCCCAGTTGACAGAACAATAAGCATTATAGTGCAAAAGAACATAGGGGACATTAATAACTGTGGGCAGCAATTAGGTAGCAAACTTCCATCACTGTATACTGCATGAAAGTGCTGGAGATGGTGAATGATAAAGAAATATGTAGAACAATAAAGGTAAGATGGGAGAGGAGAAGTTCAGCTTAAGAACAGGTTGCAGCACAACCATCCCAGTGTTTTCTGTGAGGCAGACAGTAGAGAAGAAGCTGGAGAGGTGGAAAGAGTCCAACTCGGCATTCTTAGACTTAGTGAAAGCATATCACAAAGTCCCACGAAAGCCAATTAGGGCAGTCCTGTGATGGTTCAAAGTCCAAAAAAACACAGAATTAGTGCAGGCTATGTACAAGAATCTAATGGCACAAATATGATCAGCACCCTACCCACTTTACTAATACCTATTAACCCTAACCCTGCCCCTAACCATGCACCTTACCTTTCAAAAACTTTTTTCTGTAATACTGCTACTATTCAGATAAATTTGATCTGAATGCATGATATGTTTTTTGTGTTCAGATCACAGAAAGAAATTTAATAATGTTTCCTTCTGTAATTCAATACTTTTGCATTCCTATAATTCAACACAAACTCAAATGAGGAGCTCAAAGCTAAACTCAGAGGTGCTGAAGCCAACTGGCTAGCATGTGACAGAAGTAAGCAAAAGAAGATGAAAAGTAAGGTGTACAAAACAGTAGTGTGACCAGTATGTCTGTATAGCTCTCAAACCAGGAGATTAAGGTAATGCAACTGAGGAAATTAGAGATAATGGAGATGCAGTCCTAAAACAGATGGCAGGAAGCATACTGTTGAAATAAATGAATAAATAATGACACTGTTAATAGAAACCAAAGTAGCTCCAACTGCAGACATTAAAGAGGACAGATTATGGTGGTTTGAGCACATCTGCAGGAAAGATGATGATGACTTGGTAAAGACTGTCTAGGAAAGGCAGGAAGAAGGCATGAAGAAATGAGGATGTCCAGCAAAGGGATGGATGGACTGCATGAGAGAAGACCTGTGACAGTAAGGCATGACTGTTGAGGACGGTAGAAGAGTGGCTCTGAGATTAAGAGAAGTTCTTTCAAAGAGATGGGAATGCATTTCTCCCTATTAATTGATGCTCCATCAGAAAGCAAACGGGGAGTACCAAAGTTTAGTAGCTGAAGTAATTTGATATGGATGCATAATCATGCTGATTTGTAAGCTAACAACTATATATGCTGCCCTGTTGTGTTAACATGCACTCTGCTGTACACATGTGAATTTTACTTTAAAATTTATAATGTGGTAATACGTCTATGTATTGTCACCACTTGGTCCAAGTTGTGGTTAGAAATAATCAAACTATATAGTCAACAAATGCAACATAAATGAGGATTCTCCTTTGGGTCAGAAAGTGGCAGACTCTGTTGAAGGTATTTTGCAGAAACTTGGAGTTTATAGATAATCCTGTGCAGAAATGAAGCTTATATTCCTGTAGCATAACTAGGCCCTTGGAAGTTTTGGAAGCTACAAATACAGACTTCTGTGGGGAGCACACACATAAGCCTTATAATTTCAGTTTGGGTAAGGTTTCTTTATTTATTTATTCATTTCCATACTGTTTTATTTTCATGATACTGATTCTAAATACCAGGAACCCCCCCCTGAAAAAAAATATATTGCTAGTCAATGCCATGTAGCTTAAGGTTATTTTTTTTTAGATCCTCTGGCAGTTAGCCTACAAGATTAACACTAGAAGTTAACAAACTTCATTCTGTAGTCCAGGGTTTGATTCCTCAGTTTCCACCTGGCTACTAGGCAGCTGAACAAGTCACTTAACCAGACAGTGCTCTGGGACAGTGGGATAAATGGAAAACTGGTCTAGGCTACTCAATGGTTTGCTTAACTATCTGCCTAGTAACTACCTATGATCCTGGAATTCTATATAGCATGACCTTTGTTTTACTGGTGTTTATTAGAAATCATTTGCAATGGATTCATTCATAAATCATACTGCAAGGAGATGGATTAGATGAGGTAGCACACACAATGGTCTGCATGGCCTGTGGAGTGAGTTTCCAAGTTATCAACCATGGCACGTCTGGTATCGCCCGCTATATGTAACATATTACAGGTGGTTGTCTATTCAGCACATGTGCAAACCCACCAATCAGGTGACTCTGTGAAGTTCCATCACAGGATCAGCTGGCACTGGTTGGGAGTGTGTCATATTTGTAGATGGCATGTACTGCCTGGGTGGCAAAAAGATATAATATATATATAATCCTCTGAGAATAACTGAGCACCTGGCAGTTTAGGGGGTGGATCGCCGGCCACCAACACTACAGAGGGGCTTCATAGCAACATTGGTGGAATCTAAGATGCTCAGGACATCACAGAATGTTAGTATCTTGTACAAATGCCACATGGTACTGTTTCTCTCATCTGGTTTTTCGGTGGAATAAATATGCTCATCCACATGTTGTATTATAAATGTTGATA
Organism: Protopterus annectens; assembly: GCF_019279795.1. Lineage (NCBI taxonomy): Eukaryota > Metazoa > Chordata > Ceratodontiformes > Protopteridae > Protopterus > Protopterus annectens. The sequence continues at coordinate 11,851,509 of NC_056748.1, forward strand.
AACTGGTTTAGCATTTGCAAGATGGTTGCCTATGAAAACCCTAATGTGCATCCCACAGGTCAATGGAACATCTCTTAAAACAAAACTGGTTAATGCCATGCATATCTTTGGGTCCACAGAAATGGGCCTGCCTCACACTTACCTTAATTCCATTTGTAGATGATGCAACTCCACTAGGTACAGTATCCCTCTCCACTCAGAAACCATCCATTATCTGCTGGCCTGCCAAGTGGTGGTAAGTCAGACGTCTGTAGCTCCTCCTTTGATTTGAACAACAGTGGCACACACTGTGAACACTGGTGTGGATGGCAGCTACCAACACATGCTGCTGCTCTGCTGCAATTGTCAACATCACTCATCACATACACCACAAAATGGTGTTGAATATGGGTAACCGTGGCCAAGCAATACCTTGTTTCTTATATTTATGAATCGATCCACCATTTCTCTTCCTTAATTTGTATCCATGTAGCTTATCTGCACGTGGTCCTCATTTAAAGTCAATACACACTTCTCTGCATGTATTGCATTTCATGCTGTTTTCACCATTGCACAGTCAGACAACTGGTGTTGGAATCATCAACATCCTGTGTTTTGCCTAGACCCCACTAATTTGTACTGTGTACTATACTTTGTATGAATCTTGGGCGTCATTACACAACAATGCATTCTTCCAATGCCAATGTCATTTACTTCCCCCAAAGCTATACAAGAATGCAAATTTTTTAAAGTCATCTTTCATTATATATAGTTGTGACTGCTGCTGGCCCATGTTGTGGCTGAAAAGTGTTACTGGACCATCCAGTTAACAAACGGTACAAAATAACTAAACACCACTGCACGCATCTTTTCATTTCCAACAACAACAAATGGCACCTTGTTTTGTTTGTGACCTCTCATATCAGAGCCACTGTCATTTATCTGTATTTGTTTTCTGAGGAAGTGCACTGATCTCCATGGATTTTTTTCAGATTCAGCCTGGGAGCACTGTCTTGTTAAGCAACTTAGTCAGAGTCACAGTTAGGCAATGGAGGCAGAGAGAATCAAACCTGTTAGCTGTGGATACTGTCCAGTGGAGACAATGCCATTCATTAAATGTAAAATAAACTCTTTAAGCAACTAAGAATGAATCCCAAGCCACAATATGGCCATAAACCTTGAAGTTCTACGATGGATGAACCCTGATCAGCAAGTTAGAGCTCTTTCAGTGTGAAAACTGAAAAAAAAGTGAAGAAAAGCAGGCAAAAGAAAAAAAAAAGTTGGGGGGAGGGGTAGCAGTGTGTTAGTAAAGTCATTATTCACTGTACACCAGGCAGTTAGAGGCAAGGAATAAAGCTCCAACGTGTTAATAAGCTGCTTCTTGTGCCAAGTGTACACAGTTTGAATCTTTCCACCTTCCTTTGCCTGCTCTATGACCTTGAGCAGTTAGTGCAAAGAATTAAGGCTATGAGCTGTTAACAAGCTGTTTCCTGTACTATACCATCTGACTTGACTCCCTTACTCTCAATGTTCCTACTGTGTGACTGAGCACTTCCTTAGCCAGTAATTTCCCAATTACATCAGAGCTTTGTATGGTTAAGCATGAGGCCTAACAAGAATGGCTCTTCTTGGGAACCTAGATTTCACAGGAGGAAAATATAAGGACTTCTCAAATCAGTTTGGTCCCATCATCAACACCTCCTAGCATTTCAGATTCCAGTTTTGGAATTTGCAAAGAAAAGGGAGTTAGAATGGTATTGGACCACAGATCTCTCAATCCTGGGCTGCTCTTCTGTTTTCTAGCTCTTCTCAGTCTGTAACATATGTGTTGGACTTTGCTTGGGGAGCTGTACCCATGGAGGTGAAAGTTCAGGGTCCATGGGACAAACAGTACACACCAAAATACATACAATTCAAAGATATGCTGGCAGTAATAAACATTCTCAAATCTTTAAACCTTCTTTGGTCTCCAGGACATCTATGACCAATTACAAAAAACACCACAGTGATGTGGTACATAAAGGAAGGTACCAGATCCTACCCTCTGTGCAGAGTAGCCATGACAGCTTAGGATGCATCAACTCAGCATAATCTCACCCTCCAAGCTTCTTACAGTCTATTAGAGCAAAACATTATTACAGATAAGCTGAGAAGGACCTTGACAGGCCCTCATAAAAAGAAACTGAACTTGGTCTTACAGCAATTGATGCAACTGTGAGGAACTCCTCCTCCAAGATTCCTTGCAATCAGGCCTGGAAGACAAATTCTTTTTTTTTTATTTATTTATTCATTTATATAAATTCCCTTGGTTGACAATGTTCCTGTATGCCTTTCCACCACTATACAGGGTAATTTTAAAGATTCACAATGACTCTCCCTGAAAAAAAAACTGTGGTGACTCCCTTCTGGCACAGGCAACAGTGGTTCTCCTTTGTTTTGTAAATAGCCAGGGGGAATTATTATAGGCTTCCTCACATTCTGAACTTATTAACACAAGACAAGGGATGCTTGATTCGTGAAATCTCTTCAAATGGCTGCCTAGATGACAGAATTTAATACCTTTTAGGCATCTGTTTTCTGAGGATGTGCAGCAAGAATTAAAGGAGGCACTGAAGCCTTCTGCTAGAAGTCACATATGGGTAACTGGAAAAGATTTTCTAGCTGGTGCCATAGTAAGAACCAGGACAATGTTAAGGCCTAGTTGCCCTTGGTTCTACAAAACACATGAGTTACTATCCTCTGGCCTTTCTGCTTCTACTGATAAAGATTCATCTTTCAGACATTTCTGTTTGACTGTCCATTGCTCCTCCTTTCTAAACAGTCTCAAACCAAGCTGTTTCTGAAAGGGGTTTTGCGTATCCTTCCATCTAGAAAACGGGTGGGTCTTCCTTAGAATCTTAATTGTGTTTCGGAAAAACTAACACCTTTGCCATTTGAACAGGAGCATCAGGCTGATTTCAGGTTCTTAATTTGGAAAACAGTGTTGCTTCTCTGACCTCAGCAAGAAAAGTAACTGGGCTACAAGCTCTTATGGGGTAAACATGATCTCTTTTTTATAAAGACAGAATATCATTGAGAACAAATCCTTTGTTTATGCCAAAAGTGGTTTCCGAGTTTATATCGAGTCAGACTGTTCCTGTCTGCTTTCCAGAACCTGAAAAACAAGGGAGAAAAAAACTCTTGCATACTCTGGATGTCCACAGACAGCTCAAACTAAAACGTTTAGGAATTCTGATCTGCTATTAAATTTCCTAGTTGCCATTGTCAAAACGGATAACATGGAACAGCCACTTTACTTTTTCTCATACCCATCATAAGTCACTTCCAGGTAGGGTTGTGGCCCTTCTACTGGGGACCTTGGCTTCTTCTGTGGCTTTTTGGAAGGGGATGATTTTTAGGAGTATCCTACAGGCAACAATTTGGTCATCTGCAGATACACTCACAAAACATTACAAATTAAATTCCTTTTACTGAGCTAATGCAGGTTTTACTAGGACCATTCCCAAGGGCTCTTGGACCATCAGTACTCCTCTTTGGCTTTCCAAGCTCTGGTAATCTATCCATACAGATTAGGATACTGCAACACTGATTTAATAATCAGCATACTACAACTGTGTAAATGAACTTACCACAACAGTAGATGTTTGAACAGATCACTGTTGCAGTAGATGCGCACACTTTCCGTCCCCAATTTTTTATGCCACTTCTTTTGCCAGAATGTGTGTGCATACATATCTATATATGTATATATATCTATTTATAGATATACACACACATTTTTAAGCTTAAGTTTTATTTATTTTATTTAACATTTGTTTTACCAGGATAAATCCGACTGGACAAAAGGTGCCTGTTTTCAGCGGAGTCCTGGGGAGGAAAGCTCCAAGAAGTTACAAGATGAAATACATAGGTTAATAAAGAGTGACATAATAGTAGTTGGATAACAAGTGGTAGAATGCTAACATATGAGGCAAAAAACAGTCAAATGCAAAACAAACTCATAGTACAGTCAGATCATCACAAGTCTTAGAATAGTAGCACAATATGTGAACATAAGGTACCCAGAAGTAGCTACATATTTACAATATTCACAAAATGTACAATGCACATAGGTGATGGTATAATGTAAGCATCAGAGGCTTCATGGGGTAGCCTGCCTACAGTGCAGTGAGGATTCAGGGGGGTCTTTTATATATATAGTTAATTAATAACTACATTTCACAGGAGCATCTATATTTAACTGACACATTTCAGAACATGCAGCAATAAACACCAATATAAAGGGCAGATAATGAATAAAAAATGAGATGCTAACATTTTGCTAAAGCTTTGCTAAAAAAAGGAGGAATTTAAGAAATGGATAGTAGAAATCACGTGTTTTCTTAGGAAGTATATACATTTCTTCAGAAGGGATAGCTAGTAAGTGGGATACAATGACAATGAAGTTTAAAAGCACGGCATAAATAACAGAGAAAAAGATATAGTACTAAGCATCCTTTTTTAAATAGTAGTTTCTGTTGTAGGTGCAACTAAAAACTCAACCAGAGCTGCTCTTAGGTTCATAGGTAGGTAATGGGCCATCTGCCCGAAGGCATATATTAGCCCAGCCACGTTGTGCGGTATTCACCGCCCCTTTGGTTAGTTCCCTAGGCCCTTGATCTAGCAGCTAGCACCCTTGGGCCCCTATCTAGTAGAGCTGTTGGTATGATCTCTGGTATGAACTTTCTGTTACCCATCCACTCGTCAAGGTTCCTCTTGAAGAGTGATAGTGAGGGGCTCTCTGTCTTATGTAGATCGGGACCTTGTTCCACAGCAAGGGAAGTCTTTGCGAAGGGAATCGATCCCTCCAGCATGTTCTATTCATTGTTGTGCTGAGGTTTATATCCCTAGAGCATGTAGCTCGAGTGGATTTGGTTTTGCTAAGATGGAGCATGTTCAACAGTTCTGGGTTGGACATGGCTCTGTATGTTAGACAGAGATCGCCTCTGAGAAGGCGGTATGCAACAGAGAAAAGCCTTCGTTTTTTCAATCGTGCTGCATAGGGCAACTGTATGAGGCCAGTAATCCTCTTAGTGAGGTGCCTCTGTGGTCTCTCCAGCTGCTGGAGATGCCTAGCCAGGTACATTCCAATTGGTGCATTGTACTCAATAATGGGTCTGATGACGGAAGAGTACAGGGGCACCACTACATACTTAGATCTTGATGCGAACCCTTTCGTGATCAGATGGGTCATATAGAAGGATTTTCTAACCACCTTGGCAACATGGTTATCAAAGGAAAGCTGACTATCTACTTGGGTCCCTAGATCCCTTATTACTACTTCAGATTTCAGGGGGTTACCTCCTATATGGTAGTTTGCTGGTACCCTGTTTTTTCCAAAGGGGATTACTACGCATGTTTTAGCATTTAGCTTGAGACCATGGCTTTGTCACCATGCATCAGTCTCATTAAGGCCCTTCTGGAGGATATCCATGTCGGCCGGAGACTCTATTATATCACCCAGTTTGCAGTCGTCCGCAAACTTGGTCAGCCACAGCCCTTCAGTGCTTGCCTGTACTTCTGAGAAGTATATGCCAAACAGGAGGGGCCCCAGGACAGAGCCCTGAGGCACACCGCTCGTTACTGGTCTGGATTCGGACATAGATCCCGCTACTCTTACTTTTTGGGATCTGTCTGAAAGCCAGTTTGCGATCCATCGTGTGACGTAAGGGTTTATGCCCAGGTTGGTGAGTTTATCAATAATACCCGAATGGGGAATGGTGTCAAATGCTTTAGCAAGGTCAAGGTAAGCCGTGTGTACCTCCTTTCCCTTATCTATAGCCTGAGTAACTGTCTCAAAAAAGTCCACCAGGTTTAGGAGGCATGATCTGCCCTTGACGAAGCCGAACTGTGTGGGGTCAAGTGTTTGGAGGTTCCCAATCTCTCCATTTATGAGTTCCATAATGATTCTCTCCATTGCTTACAGATCAGACTGGTCAGGGTTATTGGTCGGTAGTTCCCAGGGTCGGTTGTGGGCCCACCCTTGTGCAGCGGAACCACCGTTGCTGTGTGCCATTCTATGGGCACATATCCTATCGAGAGGCTGAAACTGAACAGGGTATTCAGTTGCGGGGTTAATTCATTTTGGAGCTCGCGTATGACAGAGCCCGGGACACCATCTGGTCCCATGGAGGCAGTGTTTTTTGCTTTAGATTATTAACCAACGAATCAGTAATAATTGGAGTTACACAATCCCCTGGAATAGTAATAGGCCCTGTAGGTGGTGGTGGGGGGGAGAAATTTGCACTGAACCTGTCAGCCAAGATGTTGGCAATGTCAGTGGGGTCAGTGTATTTTGTTCCATTTTGTACTAGCTCAGAACAGACCTGAGCATTGCCATTTAGGTTTTTGACGTAACCATAGAAGGCCTTATGGTTATCCTTGGCATCCTTAGCAACTTTCTTTTCAAAATTGGCTTTAGTTGACTTGATGAGTACCCTCAATTTCTTACTAAAGCTGATCAGGGAAGATTTTTCTACTTGAGATTTGTCGTTTTTTTGTAGAATTCTCCTCCTTTTATTGTATAGTTTGTTTATGGCCGGGGTCCACCAGACTGGTTTCCTCTTGCTTGAAGAAGGAGTCTTGGTTTTATTTGGGATAGCATGGTCCATGCAATCCTGAAGATGTATATAAAGTGCCTTGGTGTAGGATTCTGCACCCTGGATATCATTATCCTTCTGCAAGAAGATAGTGACGCTTCTCCCTTCTGACACAAGTAGTTTGAAGTTTGCTTTGGAAAGGTTTTTTACGATGGTTTCTTTGACTGGGGGAGGTGAAGGGGTGAGGATGTCTAGGGTTATCAGTTTGTGGTCTGATCTGACCAGACAGGGAGTGATAATGGGTGTGGTACAATGGGCGCCCATATATGTGATGACTAAATCCAATATGTTGTCCCCTCTAGTGGGAGAACATACCAGTTGTTCAAGGGCATTTGAATTTATAAATTCTATGAACCGCTGGGCATAGGAGTTAGAACTTTGGTAGTTCGCCCAGTCTATACCAGGGTAGTTGAAATCACCCAAAATGATGGTGTTGGGTAGGACCTTTATAGTTTCCAATGCCTCAAAGAATGCTGAGTGAGCATCTTGGGACATGGTGGGTGATCTATAACAGGCTACGACTTGAAATGTGGTTTTGCCTGCTGATAGTTGCTCATGGATAATCTCTGGGGCATCATGCTGCGCCACTAACCTGGAGATGTGGGTATCCTTGATGAATATGGATACACCTCCGCCCCTTGTACTGCGATCCGGTAACTGAGGCCGGAAGGTATGATATGAATTGTAACCTGGCAGTGCTGGGGTGCTCTCTGGAGCCTTGAACCAGGTTTCCGTCACTGCACAAACATCGATTTTCTCCATAGTGAGGAGTGCCTTGTGTGTGTGCATTTTGAGGTTGAGACTTCTGGCATTGAGTAGCATTACCCTTAGTTTTTTGGTTACCTGTGCTGGTTATGATGGTTGGTTTGTCCTTTGAGCCTTGCCTAAAAAAGGCACTATAGGGACGGCAAGAGCCTTGGCCAGTATTCAAAAGCCTAGGGGTGACAGGTGCAAGCCATCTCTGGTGAAAAAGTGAGGCTTGTCTAACATGTCATCCCAGGCAGACAGACACTGGATCCCCTTAGAATGACACCAGAAGCTTAGCCAATTGTTGAAATTGATCATTTTGTCTTTGTATTGTGGTATCATTCTAGGTGAAGGTAGTATGCTACTCAAGGTCAGGGTCATACCAGCTTGGGCTACATGATCAGAGAGCACCTCAATGTCTCTTTTCATGTAGTCCAGGGAGGTACGTCTTGGATCATTCACACCAACATGTACAATGACAGCGTCATACTTGTACTTGTTCTGGAGTGACCCAAGTACCTGTGTTATGTGGTGGATCCTAGCACCCAACAGGCAGTTGACAGTAACCTTCTCTTTGTTCAGCCTGGTGAGTGGAACATCTGTGTGCCTTACTATAGAGTCTCCTATTACTAGTGTGTTGGGTATGGTGTTTGCCTTAGGGGCTGTCATGAGGCACACTGTTGAGGTGAATTATGTGTTTTCTGGCTAGTGTTTGGAGGTGCAGGTTGCTTGCTTGTCTGCTTTGGAGGGCACTGTTTCTTTTTCGGAATGGTACCCAATGCCTCCGAATATGTTTTTGTGTATTTATGTGTATGTTTTGCCGGTGCTTGTTTTGTAGATCCATGTGTGACTGGTGGTGTGATGCTAGTGTCTCTCTTCTCCTCTTGATTGTCTGTTAAAGTCATGGGTTGAGAGCGCTTAGCCTCCAGTCAGGCTGTATTTTTGCATCTCTCACAAGTGTTTGTGTCTAGAGGTAAGAGGAGAGCGTTGTCTGTATACATGACGCAGTTGTGACATTGCCTCAGGATGCCCAATTCCACCAGATGAACTGGAGAGTACATCTGAAGCTCACCTCTAGACATGCTTGGAAAAGTAAATTTCACTTGTCTGGCGGACAATCAAGGGTCTTATGCTGTATTATAATAGTGCTGTCTAGGAGATTTGGACAAGTGCTGATTTGGGTTATGCAAGTGCTGCAATAAGAGCAGTTGATCTGAAGCACTTGAGCTGAGGCTTGCCTAGTTCTAAGGGAAAATTTGCAGCGCAGACTTTGTGGAGCCAGGAACAGTATACCCCAGCTGCCCGACGCTGCTCTGTGTGCAAGACTGCGCAAAAAGAGAGTTGCAGGGTTTTAAGAGAGAGATCAAGGAGTTTGGAATTGACCCAAAATGGCCAATAAAACTACAGTTTCTAGGCAGTAACCTCTCCTACAGGGACAGGCGGGCTGCTCAGTGTTAACTACTGCCACTGGTGAACACAGAGACTTCCATTTAGCCCAAGTAAGCACTGGCCTCCAAGAAACTTAGAAACAGTTCAGAACAGCAACTCTGTAACTGAACTTTTTTTTAAATTACAGAAAGTGGGAAAATAGCAAGGTTTTTTTGTTTTTGTTTAAGGATAGCAGAGACACACAAGTAGCAAACTATTCAGAACATTGCAATAAATGACCCCAACACATGTGTGCTAGGTCAGAGGCAGGTAAAATGCAATTTTAAGAAAAAACGATTTTAAATTAAGTGCAACACAAAAAAATGCAATAAACAAGCTCTAGGTATGTTCTTAAATAAACTACAGGCCGTCCGGTGTCCAGTTACCCAGCTTGGGTTACCTGCGATAGCCATGTTGAGCAAAAGCTGGACATAAAACCAATCAACCTGCCAAACATGAACTAAGCATTGCTACACTCAATGTAAGTTCACTGACAGGATGGAGCTTGGAAGTAGTAAGGAGGAGGCTGGGCATTCTATGTGTCCAGGACTCAAGGTGGAAGGGCAGCCCAACAAAGCCACTTGGTTTGGGATCCATAATCTATTACTCAGGAAGAAGACAGGCTAGAAATGGTGTGGGAATTGTGGTGAAGGAGAAACTTCAGAAGGCAGTAAGGGAGGTCATCAGAATTAGTGACAGACTCAAAGCAATCATCCTGTAGCCTAATGATAGGCTGAGATTATGAATACTGCCCTATGTCCCACAGCAGGATTAAGACTGCATTTAGACAGCTATTACAGGACCCAATAGATAAAGCAGAAAGTACAGTTTTGTACCTACCATAAATGCAGATGTTCGAGTGCTCATACAGCTGCAGTCATAACAGATGGTTTATCCTGCCATCAGGCGGGTCCTCGGTCGGCCGAATTCCAAAGTCTAGGTCCGGCGTCGGTTGTCGTCGCTTCTTCCCTGACGTCAGTGCGGCAGGAGTACAAAAGAGGCAACCGACACCATTTTCTTCAGTTTTTCTTGCCCCAGATGTCAGGTGCCCCCAGAAGGAAGGCAAACATAATGTTATGCAAAGATGCAATGTTGAAAAATCAAAAACAGTAGTTGCAAGCAAATACACCATAAAAGAATACCCCAAAAAGGTTGTATGAAAAGTGTTTGTCATAAGGCCTGTCCTAAGAGGGGATGGAGGGAGGGCAACCTGGACTGCAGCTGTATGAGCACTCGACCATCTACATTTATGGTAGGTACAAAACTGTACTATGTTCATCGTGCATACAGCTGCAATCATAACAGATGGGTAGAATCCCAAAGCTAAGTACAGGTGGTAGGCACTAAGTGGAACTAGGAGGGGCTAGGATGCCCTGCAGGACTGCTGTGGCAAAGCCTGCTCTAGATTTTGAGTATAGTGGGAGGTGATAGTGCTTGGAGAAAGTGTGCACTGAACTCCAGGTGGCTGCTTCCAAAATGTCCTTGGTAGGGACCCCCCTGAGGAAGGCTGCAGAGGAAGCTGTGGCTCTGGTGGAGTGGGATCTGATGCATGCAGGCACAGTTTTTCCATGAAATGAGTAACAAAAGCGTATGCAGTGGGCTATCCATTTTGAAATTGTCTGTTTGGAAATAGCCTTTCCTTGAGCAACTGCAGCATAGGACACACAGAGTTGCTCAGATTTCCTGAATGGCTTTGTCCTGTCCAAGTAGTAACGAAGTTGTCTGTGAATGTCCAAGGAATGTAGTAGTCTTTCCCCTTTGTTTTGAGGATTAGGATAAAAGGTAGGTAAGTGGATAGTCTGATTCAAAGCTACACTGGATACTACCTTTGGCATAAAGGTAGGGTTGGTTCGTAAGGAAACTCTGTCCTGATGGAAAATGATGAATGGCTGCACAGCCATGAGGGCCTGTAGCCCGAAACCCTGCGAGCTGAGGTGATAACCAGAAGAAAGGCTGTTTTCCATGACAAGTACTGTAACTCTGATGAAGAAGCTGGCTCGAAGGGAAGAAGGGTCAGCTTTTCCAATATGAAGTTAAGGTCCCAAGCAGGGACTGGTGGTTTCCTTGGGGGTTTTATATTCTTTGCCCCTCTGAGGAACTGCCTTAAGAGAGGATGAGAGAATAAAGGAGGGTCTGTGTTGTATTGTGCAGAAATGGCTGATGCGTGGATCTTGATGGAGGAGAAGGAAAGTCCATTGTTTAACATCTCGGCTAGGTACTGTAAAATTTGAGGTATGTTTATTACCCAAGGATTCTGTCCCTTTTCTTGATTCCAGGCACAACATCGTTTCCATTTGGCAGAGTAGGCCTTTCTAGTAGAAGGTCTTCTGGCCTCCAAGATGACATCATGCACCTCCTTCGAGAAGAGAAACTGTTGGGAAATCAAGGAATTCTCCATGCAGCTAGATTTAGAGTTTTGAGATGGCTGTGAAGAGTTTTGTAGTTGTGCTGGGACAACAGAAGAGGGACTAGAGGCAGGATCCATGGTGGGGAATGTGTCAGGCTCTTCAGGAGCGGATACCCAGTGTTGTCTTGGCCAGTCTGGAACAATGAGAATCATTTTCGGCCTCTCTGCTCTGGCTTTTAACAGAACTTTGGGCAGCAGAGGAAGAGGCGGGAAGGCATAGACTGACAATGTTGCCCAATTGAAGGAAAGTGCGTCCACTTTCCAGGCCTGTGGATGATAGGTCCTTGAACAAAAGTTTGGCAATTTCTGTAGGTAGCAAAGAGCTCTATGTCTGGCTGTCCCCATGCCTGAGTTATCTTTGTGAAAACTTGAGGATGCAACTTCCATTCGTGTGGATCTGTTATATTTCTGCTTAGGTTGTCTGCCAGTGTGTTTTCCTTCCCTGGCAGGAATTGCGCCTGTAGTTAAATTTGCAATTCCAGTGCTGTGTTCCATAGGGTCATGGCTTGCCTGCACAGGGGGTATGAATGAGTTCCTCCCAGTTTGTTTATGTACCGCATCACTGTGGTGTTGTCTGTCCTTATCAATAGCTGGCCTGGATGCAGTAGGTCTTTGAAGGTCATAATAGCCTTTTGCACGGCTAGCATTTCCTTTTGGTTGATGTGAAGGTGCTTCTCTTTTCGGGTCCATTTTCCCTGAATGCACTGATCTGTCATGTGTGCTCCCCAGGCATAGTCTGAGGCATCTGTTGTGATGATTTGAGTTGCTTGAGGTACACAGAAAGGAAGACCTGTGTTTCTTTGGCAAGCTTGAGCCCACCACATAAATTCCTTTTGAAGGCATGGAATGAGTGGTATAATTGCTTCCAAGCTGTGGCTGTGTTGAGACCATAAGTTTTTTTAGGTACCATTGAAGTTTCCTCATATGCAGCTTTGCACATGGGATTAGTAGGATGCAAGATGCCATGAATCCCAGGGCCTGCAGGATTTTCCTTGCAGTTAGCCTGGTGTAAGTTGCCATTTTTCTGAAGTATTGAGACAGTTGCCCTTGCTTGTCTGGCGTGAGGTAGGCCATCTGGGTGGTTGTATCCAAGCTGGCACCCAGGAAAATTATTTATTTGTTGAGAGGGTATTAGGTTTGATTTCTTTTTGTTGCTTGTGTATCCCAGAAGTTCAATAGTTTTATTACAAACGCCAGGTGCTGCAGTAGTATGTCCTTGCTGTCCGCTTGGATCAGGCAGTCGTCCAGATATGGGTAGATTTGTATCTCTTGTAGTCTGCAGAAGGCGATTACTGATGCCAGGCATTTCGTAAACACTCTGGGCGCAGTAGATAAGCCAAAGGGCAATGCAGAGAATTGGTAATGGGTTGAACCTGCAAGAAATCTGAGGCATCTTCTGCAATCTTGTCTGATAGGGACATGCAGGTATGCCTTCTTGAGGTCCAATGTTATCAGCCAAGACTCCTTGCCCAGCATGGGAAGAAGCTGCTGTAATGTGAGCATCTTGAATTTTGGCACCTGTAGGTATGTGTTTAGGATGGATAGGTCTAAGATAGGTCTCCAATCTTTGTCATTCCTTGGTACCAGGAATAGTCTGGAATAAAACCCTTGACCTTGTTCTTTTACAGGTACCTCTTGAATTGCTTTCATGTCCATGAGAGCTGAAATTTGTTTTTATGCCTCTGCCCTTTGATTTTGTGGCAGGTTTGGCATGCCTCTCATTTTTGGAAGGGTGTGAAAGTGGAACCTGTAGCCTCTGTCTATAATGTCCAGAATCCATTTGTCTCTTGTAACAATATGCCAGTTTTTTGAGAATAATGTCAGTTTTCCGCCCGAAGGTGCTGCCATTAAAGCTTTGCTTGGCAGGTGTAGGGGGAAGTCATTGTGTCTGTTTTCTAAAAGACTATGATCTGTCTTCTCCACCTCTTGGGGTTGGCGCTTGCCACTGTCCGGCTCTGAAAGATCCTTTGGGGTTGCCCTCTACCCCTGGGACGCCTGTATCTGCCCCTTTGAGGTCTGTCCGTGGCTGGAAAGGACCAATTTTTTGAAGGCCAGTTTCTGCTGAAATGTGGAGGCTGTACCTGCAGGAAATATTTCACTGTTTGCATTGATTTCGCTTTTTCCTCCATTTTCTTTAGTACATCCTCAGCGTTAACACCAAACAATACATCTTTTTGAAGAGGTGCATCTAATAATTTAGCTTTGACATGATCTGGTAAGGATTGCTCTTTGAGCCAAGCATGCGTACGTATAACAGACCCCGTAACAGCAGCTCTACATGAGGCCTCTAAAGCATCAAAACCACACTGCAAGGTATGTTTACCCACTTGCTCTGCACCATGCAACAAATCCTGCAACTCTTTTAAATCTGGTTGTTCTGGTTGTGTCATCTTGCTTTTCAGCTGAGATATCAAAAACTGTTGATACTTTAACATACGGAACTGACATTTTAATGCCATCATGGTTAAAGTGGCCGAGGTGTACACCTTTTTTCCCCCCACCTTTCTAAAGCTCTGGAATCTCTCTCTGAAGCTAAGGGGTTTTTAGCAGTAGAGGCCTTAATTCCCTTGGGACCCTGTGAAATAGTTTCTGGGTCAGCAGTATGGCTTTTATATAGGGGAACTGGTGAGAATCAGGAACCCGGCAATACCTATCTGGTTTAACAGGAGCTGGAGGCAAAGAATCAGGATTAAGGCTGGCTTCCGTGTACACATCATCCAATATATCTAAAACAGGTGGGATAGCCAGAGGCCTATGCTGGGGGAGCAGAAGAAATTCCCTGAGCTTTTTCTTGGAATCTGAGTAATCTTGGCCTTCCCAGTGAAAGTGTTCCCTCAATGTATGCAGGGTTTCCCCAAAAGAGAAGTCCTCAGGGGGGGAGACCGAGGGAATAGACTCCTCTGCATCAGAATCTTTGAATGGAGAATAGGCATAATCCTGGTCCTCAGATAGTTCTGAGGTAATACAAGCTTGATCTGAGGAAGGGTAGTCTTCCTCTAATCTGGGCCTTTTGTCAGAGGGGGGTTGAGAACCCCTGATAAGAGTAATCAAATCCTCAGCCATTTTAAGCATCTGTTTTTTTAGGCATGGTGCCTTGAGAGGGGGTCTGAGGAACCTGTTTTTTGGTTTTCATGGCTGTTTTAGATTTAGTGAAGGCTTTAATAGAGAAGGAGGAAGGCCTGAAGACCCCCTGAGAAATGGCAGGCCTGTCTAAATTCTGAGTTTTATATATGCATATTTTTACATTTTCTTATTCATTCAGACACCAGTTTAGTGTAAATTTAAATATATAGGTGAGTAAAAGGGAAGGCGTTTTAAATTTATTAACTGTAACACATTAAATAAGTATTATATACTTCTTTACATTTCTTCTTTTATAAGCACATATATATGAAGAAAATTGAATGATATGTTTAAGCACTGTTGCACTTTATACTAGCTTTTTAATGTTCTGCAGTTCAAAACAAGGAAAAGTACACCAAAAGAAGTGAATTTTTAATTTTCAGAGTTGGTTTTAAACCATTGCAATTGATTGGATAATTATTTGCAAATTAGATGATTGTTTTTAAAGTGTATAAAAATAGGAGGCACCATTGGTTCACTATCTGATGAAGTCTGCTTTGGGCAGACGAAAGCGCTCATTTCGTTGGATTTTACTGTTTGTTGGAAAATAAAAGAATTGATCTCTCTGTCGGTGGTACGGAACTTTTTGTCTTTTTGGTCACAGTAATTCTGTTTAGTTAAATTCCGAGTTTCCCCACCAGGAGTGGCGTTGGTATCTGTAGTAGGAATGGGGGCCGAAGAGCCTGCAACCTCGGGTACTGAAGACACCAGTAATGCATTGTCATCGGTACTCAGGGGCTGCGTGGGCGCTTCGCTGAGTATCGGAGAACCGGTAGTCAGCGTTAGCGTGGTTTCAGTAGGTGGTGTGGATCTCATATGTCGGTCCTTATCCTTGCGTTTTTTGCTCAAAACTGGAGTCGGAGTATCCGACGACATAATATAATTACATTTTTTGCCAAAAAAGTGAAGGGCGAACTCCACCCGACACTTAATAGTGCATTTGTTGAATCTAGCACAAAAACGGCAGGCCGAGACGTTGTGGTCTGGGCCTAAGCAAGGTATACAGAAAGAGTGGAAATCCTTATGCGGTATTTGCTTCCCACATGAAATGCAATTATTAACTTTGTCTGACATTGGTCTGAGGCAAGAAAAGTTTCCCCAACGGGAATACTTAGCTTTCAAGAAGACTTCGGCATACTTTCGTAAATCTCAGGAGCTGGCCGACCGGCACTTGCTAACTGCTTCTGCTTCGGGCACCGCGCGGCAAGAAAGACTGAAGAAAATGGTGTTGGCTGCCTCTTTTGTACCCCTGCCGCACTGACGTCAGGGAAGAAGCGACGACAACCGACGCCGGACCTAGACTTTGGAATTCGGCCGACCAAGGACCCGCCTGACGGCAGGATAAATCATCTGTTATGACTGCAGCTGTATGCACGATGAACATCAACATGAACTAGTGCTGATAATGGCTGACCTGAATGCATATCGGGACAGACAGAACTGGTTACGACAACTTTGAGTCCACTTGGGCGAGACAAACAGAATAAAGAAGGAGAGGCCAATTCAGACTTCTGTCTGGCAAATGACTTGATGATAACAAGCACATGGTTCAGAAAGAGAAAGTCATATGAAGACATACAAGAGTGGCCAACATGCAACTTGAGTAGAGTTCCTCCTAGTAGGAAAGAGCACTGGTTTGGAATTACTAATTGCACATTCATCCCCAGTGAAACAGTCGGTCCATAGCATAAACCATTGGTTGCCGCAATCAGCTGCAAGCAGTAGTTGGAGAAGGCTCTAAGGTCAACAGAAACCAGGCTAAAGACTCTGGAAGCTGACTGGACAGAAAACACAACAGTTAAAGAAATTACTCAGGACTCTAAGCATCTAATGAAGAGGAAATAGGGGGAGCTGAAGAAGAATGGCAGAGCCTCCAAACAGCATGTGTGAGTGAGGACTACAGAGCAGATGGGTAGCTGAGCCAGGTATGGAAATAAGGTACATAAGGAAAGATGATGGTGGGAAGCAGAAGCCCATGAAGTCATCAAAAGAAAGAAGTGCAGGAAAAAGTGGAAGACAGAAAAGATAGACCACGTTAGGAAGGAATACTGGTTGGCTAGTAAAGAGACTGAGAAAGGAGTTGGAATAGCAAAGAAGAGCATCAGAGACACTCTACCAGCTTCTAGAAAGCGACTCAGTAGATGCACAAAGAAACGATGATCGGTTGCAAGGCAAACACAGCAAGATAAAGACAGTCAAACACTCATCATAAGGGATGCCAACAACAACCTGCTCACCAGCCCACAGAACATCAAAGGCAGATGGAAGGAGCACTTTCAGCAGCTTCTGAACAAAGAAAACCCCACAAAAGTTCTAGTGCCACAGGCACAGCCTACAATGAGAGAACAGAAGAAGCCCACCATAGAAGAAGTAAGAGCATCACTAAGGAAAGTAAAGCCAAGAAAAGCAGCAGGCAGCAATGAAGTCACAGCAGATATGACAAAAATGTTGGGTGAAATAGGGAAGAAATGGCTCCGGGGGGCACTCATAGCAGTATGCAGAGAAAGAAATATCTAAGATGACTGGAGAATAAGCATTCTAGTGCCAGAGTTCAAGTAGAAAGTGGGTATTAACAAGTATGGGCAGTACAGAGGTATTAAACTCCTGTCACATTGCATGAAGGTTTGGAGAGTGACTGACAGACACATATGCAGAGTAGTAGAAAGTAGGGTGGTAGATTAGCAGTTCAGATTTAGATCAGGAATCAGCACAACTGCCCCAATACTTGCAGTGAGACAAATACTTAAGAAGAAGCTAGAAATTAGGAAAGAGTCCAACTAGGAATTCCTAGACTTGGAGAAAGCATGTATCAAGGTCCCAAGAAAGCTGCTTTGAGAAGTCCTGCAGCGGTTTAAAGTCCCAGAAACAGTGGTAGATCCAGTACAAGCTAAATACAAGAACCAATGACTCGAGTACGAACATTGTTCAGTCTCACAGAGGGGTTCCCAGTGGGAATGGGTGTGCATTAGGGTTCAGCTCTGAGGCCAGTGCTGATCATACTGGTAATGGACTACATTAGCAAACATGTCAGAGAGGACAGATCAACAAAGTTGCTGTATGCAGACAATGTGTCATTACAGTTAGATTCTAAGCAAGAACTTCTGCAAAGGATAGGGGAATGGAATGCAAAACTGAAGGCACATTAGATGAAACAGATTAGAGATAAGACAGTTGTAATGGCAGCAAACAGGGGAAATCAGAAACAGCTAAGAATTGAGATAGAAGGGAAAAGAGTGGAACATGTTAACAACTTCAATTACCTGGGAGGGGTGGTAAAGGAGAAGGGATGGCTGAATCAGGAGGTCAAAGCCAGAATCAGAGGGGCTGCTGCCAAATGTCGGAGTGTAAGGTGTAGTGTATGACAGAAGAATGCAAAGAAGCTGAAAAGTAAGGTGTACAAAACAGTGTTGGGACCAGTACTACTGTAAAGTACAGAAACCTGGGCAGTAAAGGCATAGCAGTTCAGGAAGCTAGAGGCGATGGAGATGAAGTGCCCGACATGGGTGGTAGTATGCACACTGTAGGAGAGACAAAGAGATGAGGAATAAGACCAGAAGCCAAAGTAGGTCCAACTGCAGATAAGGTCAAAGAGAATAAATTACAGTGAGACAATCTGGTGAAGATGATTTTGGACAGAAAGGAAGAATACAAGAGGAGACAAGGGCATCCAGAAAGAGATGGATGGATGGAATGTGTGAGAGAAGACCTGCAACAGTCAGGCATGAGTGTCGAAGAAGGTAGGAGAGTGGCAATAAATATACAGAGATGGTGACAGTTGACACGACATCCCAATCCAAACAGAAAATGGGAAAAAGGAGGTGGATGTTGATGATGACTTAGTACAAAATATACAATATTACTATAAGAATCAAACAGAGGATGTTAGAAAAGATCGTAAGCTGCTTTTCCGTTCTTTTTCCCAAAGTAACTATGACCAGACATCTGTATGCAGCAAAGCCCAGAGGGATTAGGATGCTTGCATAGGTATTTTCATGCCCTAAAAAGACTTCAGAGTACTTTCCTCAGATACACTGGAAGTGCTGGACGTGTAATGGGACAGAGACAGTGATATTTGGGCACATCGTTTGGGAATATAAAGAGATGACAGACTTTAAAGGCTTCCTACAGTGTACTTAATCAAAAAATGTTGCAGAAACAAAATGGATGTAACTAAGACAATTATTATTTTGAGCTAGGAGACGGGATCTGAACTGCCTACACACAAAGGTCTTAATGAATTCTATGGTCTTGGCTACCAAAAAAGTAACTGCTAGAAAATGGACGTCAACATTTAAAATGACTGCAAATGAAGTACTGAACACTGTAAAGGAGATAAAAGAACTGGAGGTGGAATCTTTCAAAAAGGGAAGGGGTAATGTACATAGAAATAAATGGAATTTGTTGGAATGAGTGAAGTTTAAGGGAGGCAGGAATTGACTAATTTATCTAAATGTTGGAGTGAATGAAAATTGTTAAAAGAGGAAAACATGTGGATACTGCATAACAGAAAGAACGGAAAATGCTATTGTTTGTATTCGTTTTTATTAATGTATCTATACCCAAGCCACTGACTTAAATGTGACGATTTAATACAGTTGTTGAAAAAAGGGTCAGAAACTTGTAAATTCATACCTCCAGCCTATAAAATGATGAGAGTCCCTCTGATCCTTCATTTATTCTCCCATTTCCAGTTTAATTCAATACAGTCTAATGGGGAGCTGGGGCTTATCGCAGCACTTAAAGGAAACAAGGCAAAGAAACTAATCATAGTAGACAGGAAAACAATTGTAGGAAACGCACACAAATGTGCATACATCGCAGAAAAATTTGGATGATCACCAATTCACCTATAGTATTTCTTTGAAATGTGGGAGGTCATGAGAACACAGGTAGGATATACAGACTCCACAAAGAAGACACCCTAGTCAAGAACTGAACTGAAGAACCAAGCACAGTAAAGTTTAATCCCTCATTTCTAATAGCCAATCTCATGCCATCTCAATACAAAAAAAATGACAAATATTATATTTGTTGGTTTATTTGTTTTTATTCAGTGAGGTATACTGGTCTGAGGGCCCAACTTCAGCTCTGACTCAGGCCAAAGTGCAAGTTCCAGTACAACAGAACGTTAAATTATTAGAAATATAATAATAGACTAACAACTCAACACATGCCATTTTACAAGCGTATTTCTTTCTCCACGCATGCTTGATCCAATTTACAGTTTACTTCACTTGCCACCTTTTCCCAAGTGTTTTAAACACATGCTTAGATTAAGTGTATTCATTCCATTTCTCTGTGTTTGATTAAATGAATACTTCAACATGAAAAGCAGGGCAACAAGCTAACGTTAAGTGGATAAGGACAGAACAACTTGTAGATCTGTAGGCAGCTTCTTTTCCACCCTGTAAAAGAAGGCATTCACCAAAAAAAGAGCACTTTGAGCCACCTGAATATGAATCACCAGACTTTGCAGTAAAATTGCATTTCTATTTCTTCTGAAAAAATAAACAATGTAATATATATTTTTTAAAAAAATTGTAACTGTCGACTTTGTGATAACAGATTAAAATGGACTATAAAGGAAGGATGATCAATACACACTGGGATGCGTACCAGCTTACCTCCAACTGCATACCTACATGCAAATTAGATGAGAAAAACCTCTGCTCTCAGTAGGTTTTTCCATTAACTCGGCAGAGTGATCAGATGTGAATGGAACATCCAATCAGTTTTCTTCAATCCAACTGTCCATTGAACCTTTCCTAGATCCTAGGACTAGCCCAAACTTCTTCCAATCCTCTACAGGCAGGTATGTATCACATAGCTTAGAGACTGCAATCATTCACTTCTTTCGGCTGTTCCTGTTAGGGGCCACCACAGTGGATCATCTGTTTCTATTTCTTCCAGTCCTCTGCATGTCCTCTCTCACTATATCCATAAACCTTATCTTAGGCCTTCCTCTTTTCCTCTTACCTGGCAGCTCCATCCTTAGCATCCTTTTCCCAATATACCCAGCATACCTCCTCAGCACATGTCCAAACCAATGCAATCTCAAATCTCTGGCTTTGTCTCCAAACCGTCCAACCTGAGATGATCCTCTAATATACTGATTCCTAATCCAGTCCATCTTCGTCACACCCAATGCAAATTTTAACATCTTTAACTCTGCCACCTCCAGCTCTGACTCTTGCCTTTTTGTCAATGCCACTGTCTCCAACCCATATAATATAGCTGGTCTCAGTACCCTCTTGTATACCTTCCCTTTCATTCTTACTGATGCGCATCTGTCACAAATCACTCCTGACAATCTTCTCCACCCACTCCACTCTGCCTGTACTCTTCTTCATCTCTCTTCTACACTCACCATTACTCTGAACTGTTGATCCCAAGCATTTAAACTCATCCACCTTCACCATCCCTACTCCCTGCATCCTCACCATTCCTCTATCCTCCATCTCATTCATACACATATATTCTGTCCTAGTCCTGCTGACCTTCACTTCTCTCCTCTCTAGAGTATATCTCCACCCCTCCAGGGTCTCCTCAACCTGTTCTCTACTCTCATTACAGAACATAATGTCATCCACAAACATCATAGTCCATGGGGACTCATGTCTGATCTAGTCTGTCAACCTGTCTATCACTACTGCAAATAAGAAAGGGCTCAGAGCTGATCCTTGATGTAATCCCACCTCCACCTTAAACGCATACGTCACTCCTACTGCAGACCTCTCCACTGTCACACTACCCTAATACACATGTACCACTCTTGCATACTTCTCTGCCACTCCCAAGTTCCTCATACAATACCACAATGCCTCCCTAGGCACCCTGTCATATGCTTTCTCCAAGTCCACAAAAGCACAATGCAACTCCTTCTAACCTTCTCTATACTTCTCCATCAACACTGTCCCAGAGCAAACATCACATCTGTAGTGCTCTTTCCCAGCATGAAACCATACTGCTGCTCACTAATCACCACCTCCCTTTTTAACCTCCTCCCTTCTTAACCTAGCTTCTACCACTCTTTCCCATAACTTCATGTTGCGACTGATCAGTTTAATACCTCTGTAGTTACTACAGTTCTGCACATCACCCTTATTTTTAAAAATCTGTACCAGAACACTTTTCTCCAGTCTTCAGGCATCATCTCACTTTCCAGCATTTCATTACACAATCTGGTTAAAAACTCCACTGCCACCTCTCCTAAACACCTCCATGCTTCCACAGGTATGTCATCTGGACCAACAGCCTTTCTATTCTTCATCCTCTTCATAGCTGTCCTTACTTCCTCATTCACTATCCCCATATCATCCAACCTTCTTTCTCTCTCTCATTATCTTCATTCATTAGCCCCTAGAAGTGCTCTTTCCATCGCCTCAACACACTCTCCTCACTTGTGAGTACTTTTCCCTTATTATCCTTTATCACCCTTACCAGCTGCACATCTTTCCCAGCTCGGTCCCTCTGTCTAGCTAATCGGTACAGGTCCTTTTCTCCCTCCTTAGTATCTAATCTTTCATACAACTCTCCATATGCCTTATCCTTAGCCTTCACCACCTCTCTCTTCACCATGTGCCTCACCTCCTTATATGCCTGTTTACTTTCTTCATCTCTCTGACAATCCAATTTCTTCTTCACCAGCCCCTTTCTCTGTGCACTCTCCTGTAATTCCTCGTTCTACTACCAGGTCTCCTTGTCCTCTTTCCTCTGTCCAGATGTCACACCAAGCACCTTTCTAGCGGTCTCCCTTACCAGCTCTGCTGTAGTTATCCAGCTATTCGGTAACTCTTCACTGCCACCCAGTGCCTGTCTTAACTCTTCCCCTGAACTCCACCTCACAATCACCCTTTTTTAACTTCCACCATTTGATCCTTGGCCCGGCTCTCATACTCTTGATCACCAACGTCATCATACAGACCACCATCCGATGCTGCCTAACTACACTTCCCCCTGCCACCACTTTACAGATGCCAATCGCTTTCAGACTGGCCCTCCTACACAGGATATAATCCACCTGTGTGCATCTTTCTCCAATCCTGTATGTCACCCTGTGCTCCTCCCTCTTCTTAAAATACATATTCACTAAAGCCATGTCTATCCTTTTCGCAAAATCCACTACCATCTGCCCTTATGTATTC
Organism: Protopterus annectens; assembly: GCF_019279795.1. Classification (NCBI taxonomy): domain Eukaryota; kingdom Metazoa; phylum Chordata; order Ceratodontiformes; family Protopteridae; genus Protopterus; species Protopterus annectens. The sequence goes on from NC_056748.1 coordinate 11,873,975, forward strand.
CTCACCTTAACATCATACCTACCCATTACTTCCTCATCCCCTCTGTTCCCTTCACCAACATGCCCAAAGAAATTCACTACAATCACCACTCTCTTACCCTTGGGTATACTCATCACCACTTCATCCAACTCCAAAATTTTTTTCTCTCGTCCATCGTACACCCAACTTGCAGAGCATATGCACTAACAGCATTCAACACACCATCAATTTCCAGCTTCATAAGCATCACTCTGACACTCTTTTCACCTCCAAAACACTCTTAGCATACTGTTTCTTCAGGATAACCCCTACCCCATTTCTCCTCCCATCCACACCATGACAGAACAATTTGAACCAGCCTCTGATACACCTGGACTTACTACCCTTCCATCTGATATCTTGCACACACAATATATCAGTCTTCCTTCTCTCCATTAAATCAGCTAGCTCTCTCCCTATACCAGTCATACAGCCAACATTCAAAGTTCCTACCCTCACTCCCACACTCCTAACCTTCCTCCGCTCTTCCTGCCTTTGGACATGCCTTCCCCCTCTTCTCCGTCGGTCAACAGTAGCCCATTTTCACCAACACCCTATTGGCTAACAGTACTGTTGCAGGTCGTTGTTAACCCGGGCCTCGACCAATCCAGTATGAAAATCTGTATTGTTGTCTGCATATGTCATCTGGCAAAAGTTTTACACCAGATGCCCTTCCTGACGTAAACCTCCCCACTTATGCGGGCTTGGGACCAGCACAAAGAAATGCTCTGGCTTGTGCATCCCCAGTGGCTGTACCCCCTCAATGTGAGTTTATAATCACTTTTACTGTGAAAAACTAGACTTCATCTGAAAACCTCCAAATTAAAATTTGAAAAAGCATTTAATTTTGTCAATCCCATTAGTGTAAAGTGAAAGAAAAACACATGGAGTGCATTATTTTAATTTCCTTTTATCCACATATTATTTAATGAGTATATTACTTGTTCGTTTTTAAAAACAAAAAAAGTGTGCATTTTAACACGGGAACTACCCTATTAACATGGAGAGAGAGCTTCATCAAGGAAGGATTTTTTTTAATGAATTTACTGGGCTGACCTAAAACAAGGAACTCAAAAGCCTCCAAGTGGAGTCTTTAAGAACACCTTCCCAACCTGGTTGAAGGGAAGTCTCCTGAGAGATAATGGCTTCCCATGTATACCTACCTATAGGCAACATTCTATAAAAGAACAGTAAATATACCATAATAATAGACAGCATGACATACACACACACACACACACACACACACACACACACACACACACACACACACACACACACACACAGAAATCACAGTTCATTTCAGAAAGTTATCTGCAGTAAATCCTGAGCCATAGCTATAAAATGTGCTCAGCCAAACAGACAAGGGAAGGAAGCATAGGACTTTGTACAAATATATTCAGATAGGTTTCCAAAATAATGACATGCAAAGGTATGAATAAGGTGCCCTATCAATTTACTCTCATGCTAATCTGATGCACTTTATTGCCTTTTCACGAGCACATAAAAATCTCTTTCAGCAATGACAGCACCTTGACTGAGAGCCTGAAGGAATTATCTGCATTACTTGATTTTTAGTGTACATGCTAGGTGTGGATTGGGGACAGTGGTCACACTGCAAGAAATGAAATGTGAGAGAAGAAAGTAGCAACAAACGTCATATTCAGCCACTTTACTGTGTGCACCACTGCCCAGGTCAGTTGTCAGGGAAATTAATCTGCAGCTTTTGCTCATCACCATTTGTAAACGAAGGGTATTCTTGTGAGAATTCAAAATAATCTCCGAGAGCAAGCATTCCACTTTAGGAATAACTAATTCAACTGCAATCTCCCTCCAAGAGTTAGGGAGATTAGTCATTCTGCATCATTCCTTTAGTTGTTTAAGCATCATGTTTACACTGGTTTCAATGTGTTGTTGAAAATTAAGGTACATGTCCAGATATTTCTGGAGCTAAACCTGCTTGACCAACATCTCAAGGGTGCTATGCAGTTGAACACTGTTAAATTTACTTTAACATATGCAGGATTTAAGTTATATATGTACATATCAGGATGCACGCACTTCCTAATTCTATTAAAAACAGCCAGTAGACCTTTTTGTATTAAACACCCTTGACCTTCTTGGTTAAATGAGTTTATAGGAGGTCAAAGCTAAGGTCAGCTCATCCCTGTAATAATCTGGTCATGAAAGTACCAAGGAAAGAGAGGCCATCGTCTCAGAAGACACCTACAGTCCTGTATAAAAGGCAACCTCTTTAATTTAATTTATTTCAGGACAGATTTGCATAGACTGAGAATAATAAGTAGGTTAAAGAACTAAATAAAAAAACACTTCCAATGGTTTTCGGTCAACTATCTTTATGAAAAGGATAATACACTTTTTGCTGTGAAAGCCCTCTCATCATGCCTTCCTAAACATTGCTATTAATATGTCATTTATCTACAAATTACAAACAATAACAAAATAATTTCAGCCAATTTTGGCTGCAAGTTGCATCAAAATGTCAAATACATGTGACTTTACTGTACCTACCGCTGTACGTCTCCAAGCCACTTCGGTTGGCACTAATTTCAGATCATTTCTCTTCTGTTTTGTTGTGATGAATAATAAACAAGGACCCTACAGACAATAGAGATATGAATAATTTTATATTACTGATGCATTTGTAAATTTTTGGTGGTTCTACTAGAACACAGCTACTCAATACATGGATGGTCTTTCTACACCAACATATATTTCACAGTACGTTCTGCACAATTTGCTTTACCCTAACTGACTCATTCAGGATACAACTGATGGCAACTGCAATGGCTTCAGAGGATAATGATTAGACCCTTTCCCCCCCTTTAAAAAGCAGCTTTTATTCACATCCAACTCCAGCATTTACACATTCAATATAAAAAAATCCAGATATTTTAATATACACATTAAATTGACACAAAAAATATAGGTACAGTATCAGAAAGTTACATTCCCAGCTACACTTGTTTTGCTAAGCAATTTGGATGCAAACTTTCCTTGACAATGTTCTTATTGAAAGATTTCACTAGTCATGTATAAATAATCTTAAAAGAAGGTCTAATGCATTCACAACATCCCAGAAATATAATGCTTACAGCAGCAGTATTATACACAATTTGATTTTACTGATAATACTGTATTAGACACTTCTAATATAAAAACCTCTCAGCATAGTTTTAAACTGAAATGCTCTAACACATTAAATAAAACAGCAAATCAAGCATCATCACAATCAAATCAATACCGACACTGCCAAGTACATCTGTTAAAAATGTACTACAAGTTAGAAAAAGGAAATCAAAGTCTAAACCAACTGTACTAGAAGTAGTGAATATATAACAGAGATAAAACAACCGGAAACGGGATCTTTAGAAAAGAGTAGGAACAAATTACATAGAAAAACATGGACATTTTGGGAACAATACATGCAGAATAACTTTTTGGAGGAATGAGGTTTACAAGACAGCGGGATTTGAATGAGCTAGTTAATGTTTGACTGACAATGACTTATAGACTAAGTGATGTATAATGTTTGCAACTACAAATATGTCAATATGGTTTGTCTTCTTTGATATAAATGTAGAATTGCTGATATCACAAGTGATAATTTAATAAAGATGATTCTTGTTTTATATATATATATATATATATATATATATATATATATATATATATATATATACACATATATATATATATCCATATTTATCTATATATATATATATATATATGTATGTATAAAATATGTGATGTATAATGTTTTAAATTTGAAGTAATATGATTAGGAAAGTTTGCCTATGTCACAAATGATAATGCAACATAAAGGTGTTAAAAAATTCCTTATATGGCTACCAGGCCAACCATGTAAAAGATCATTATATTACATTTATTTATGTGCTGTGTGTGTGTTTGTGTGTGTGTACACACACACACAAACATTCTCTTAATAGCTCTAATTTATGTATCATGTACAAATTGTGTTAATCTTCCTATGGTTGGCACATCCACTGAGTTCCATTTCCCAGTGACTGCCTTTTCTTCAGCTAACCTCATTATCAAAAAAAAAATCCTTACTTGCTTCTCAGCAGTTCTAAAATTTTTATCATATCCTAATAACAAACATTTTATAGACTTAAGCCACCTTGCCAAGGACTCCTCCTAACAATGGTTTTAAGTCCAATTTATATTTACAACCCAAGAATGCACCATGGCAGTTTATTAGAATCAACTGAATCTGGTGAAAGAGATGGTGTAATGTTTTATGAAGTTTACTACCAGTTTGGTCTTCTTGGTTCACTGCATGAATTTTGTGAACTCTGTGCAACTAATAATTATCGATCTACTGACATGTACTCCCATGATCCAAAACTCTCTCTAAAAATGCATGTTGCATCAACACATAAATAGCCTAAAGATTAGACCGTTTTGTCATGGCATGATTTCAAAATCTAGCCACTAATGCTCTATCCATCTTTGCAATTTAAGCAAAACAACCAAAATGTGTGCTTGTGTGTGTGCGTGCACGCACTTATCATACCTCTCAATCGTACAGAATTCCTTGGTATTTATCACTTTTGAGGGCAAAATAATGGGGTGCCATGAATTTCTGAGTGGCCCCTTCAATTCCTGAAATTTTTTTTTTTTTTATTTACAGCTAGGTTACGCGCTCTCTCTCTCTCTCTCTTTTTTTTTTTTTTAAATTATTGCTGCAGAACGCAAAATTAGATACAGGAAATATGCAGGCTGCGTGTTACTCTGTCAACTACTCATTAGGGGTCCCTGAGAGCAGATCACAAAATCTATTTAAGGTAGGACTCAAGGTAAACATTTAGACAGGTATTTATAGGTTAGGTTAATAGTTTCTTATAACACCTTACAGTGACAACAGTGACATGCTGTAATGTTGCTCATTCCACTGACAAAAAGAAGTACAGTACCTTAGTATTTCTTTGTTGTTAATGTGCCATTCGGAAGTTACCTTTTATAACAGAGTTTGATATCAGCTCCTCGTATTATATGATTTCCCCACATTCCACTAGGACGGATGGTCAGTTGTATGGTTAAGAGTATATAGGTGCTATGAATCCTCTTTAGTAGGCTGCATCATGAAAACAGGAGGGCGATTACCGATGTCAAGTGTGAAAGAAGGACAATTAATCTTAATGTGGTTAGTGTACTTTGGTGTTCTTTCTTCTTACTGTGCTGATTTTCTCTTCCACTATAATACTGCACTGCATGAACTGTGCGCGACATCCCTTGATAGCCAATGTTCAGTTCTAAGTCTTCTTTCTTGTAAGCATGCAGTTTTGCACATGCTCTCAGTGAGGAAGCACACATGGTCCCAGTTTAGTTTCTGATTTAAGCAAGACTTTTGAAGGGATGATTTATGAACACATTCTTCTCAGGGAATGTTCTCCCATGAAGTCACCTAGGTTGCCTAAGCAAAACTAGCTATCCGCGGGAAAATTAATCTTACCGCCAAGTTGCAGGTAAAGTGAGGATCTTAAAGTGAAGTTAACAAAGCTTTAGGTGGTACTTCTTATGTCACCACTGCAGAACTTTAATTTTATTAGAGCTGGAACCTTGAGGAAAAAGATGCTGAAACAGTTTGATATTTGGTAACCCAAGGTAATCTAGTAGTACTTGATGACTATATTGGCATACTAATGTGTAGAGTTCTTCCAGCTTCATTGCTAAACTTCTTTCCACATACACTGAATTTCTTGTCTCTGGAGTTAAGTTTTAAACTGTATCAAGCTACTCACTCACTGTTTATTTACTAGTAGCAATGAGAAAAATGCATCTTTTTTGTCTTGTAACTGCAGTAACATGGTGATTTAGATCCAGTACTAGTTTTATTATGGTCTGTTCTGCTTTCACATTAAGATTTTATTTAGGTAGTTTGTTTGCCGATTATTTTGTTTTAAGATGACTGCGTTTGTGCTTGAAGTTGGAAACTGGTTGATGAACTGCCATGAAAAAGTGTGGGCATTCATTTGTTTTTTTAAAAGGATTTATGAAATTATATACTTCTATGATAATGACTGGGATGGTCTTTAGAAATACTTGTGCTCGTTGGTTGGTGTCAGTGATTGTAGTTTCATAACACTGTCCTGCCACTACATGAATGGCTACCATACTTACTCACCTGTCCCTGATGTTGTTGTTGTTTGTCTTTCGGTTTTTTCCTGGTAAGGGGTCGCCACAGCGGAACTCCGGTCCGCTAATGATTGGCAGTAGATTTTTACGAAACGCCGAGGTGCCAGCTCAACACCCAACCTTCAACGAAGGCACGCCCATTTATGCACGCATGTCTTTCGCAAGCTACCCAACTGCGGGGAGGACATGCAGACTCCACACAGAAGGCACTCCCAAGCCAAGCCGAGAATAGAACGGGAGAACCTCTTGCTGTGAGGTAACAACGCTACCGTCATACCACCGCGGCCCTTGTCCCTGATAATTACTCAATTTTTAGCTCGATCCTGGTTACTCCTGTTTAAAACTGGTGACGTTTGCAGAAAAGATGGTGAATAAATCTCAAGTTATGGCAATAATTTCACTTAAAGACTTCTTTTATTTCAGAAAACATATATTCACATTCTACTAGCCTGTCACTATCTCAAGTTACTAGTGCTACTATTTTAAAAGTATCACTGATCATACCTCTCAATCTCGCAGAGCAAGAAATCTGGATAAAGCCAAAATGGTGAGGCAAAGGCCCACAGATTTTAAATATTGCTCCTGTAAACTCAGATACTTGCTAGAATAACATATTTTGCATCAGTATTTTCTGAGGGATATGAAGTCTGAAATTCAAATGTCTGCCACTATTTATTATTTAGTGAGAGTTCAATCTTCATGTTGTCATCCCATAATTCCATCGGAGTGGGAGGGATTACATGATTAGGTGTGCAAATTTTACATTAATCAGTGTCCTGATTTTTGGTCAGTTGTACCTACTTTTCATGGGCCTTTGTTCAGATTTTTGATGTTTCCAGGTTGAAGGTATGCACTTATTCTCAGTGTTATATCTTTTTCTTTCTGAGAATAGAATGGAATAATTAAACTACTCAAATGCTATACTTTCACAAAAAAGGATCTCTTCAATATGACTAACTTCCATTAGTAATACCAGTGTTTCCTTTAGCAGTATGACTGGACCAAACTATAAAGAGGTACACTAAATATGAAAGGAGGCTGACATCACAAAAGGCAGAGCTGGAAAGTCAAGAACAATCTGAAAATTCAGGAGTTTTACAGAAGCAGACAGTCTTGATAGGTTCATTAAGATAAAGGGAGTCTCCAGTCAGTTTATTACCACTCAGTTGTATTAGATGAGAAGTCTGTCTTTAGACACTGACCTTTCTATAATGCATTTAACAATAATTCCAGAAAATGTTTATAAGCTCCGTGCAGCATACAACAGTGTATCAAATGCGTATAAGCTCCCCACGAAGCATTCAAAAGTTGTACCAAAATGCAAATGTTTACCAGCACTCTAAAGTAATCAATAAATATTAAAATGCATAAACAGTGCTATTAAAACACAATCTATGCAATCAGGCACTGACCTTTTAACATCAAAAACATCACACAAGGCATAAAGTTGAAGTGAATAGACTAGTTCAAGACAAGAAGCAGAATCTTACGTGATAGTTGCTCTGTTACCTGACAGAATGCAGCCAGAGGACAAAAACAGGGCTAAATGCCGTTAATCTCTGTAGGCCCCCCAAGCTTGAGGACACAAACCATCTTACTAACTTTCTATATGTCCACAATCAAGGAAGAGAACCGTGAGGGGAGACTAGGAATAAAAGACAGATGAGGGTAGTGGAATAAAAAGAAAAGGGTCGAGTTTGCAAACCAGGGAATATACAATGCAGGAATACTACTGTTAACTGTAAGCAAAGACATATGAACAACTGGAAAAACAGAAACACCAGGCAACAATCAAAAGAAACTGAAAATGTAACTACATACCAACAGCCCACTACAGACGAAACCTGGATTGAACAAAGACATCAAGTGCTGGTCCATGTATTAATGGATACCATTTTGGGAAGATTTCTGTTGATTTTAAAAAGGAGACAACTGAAAAGAGCTCAGTACAAAATCAACCTGTACAGTGTACTAACTGCGTACAACATTGGTAAATTCCAACCCAATTATCTGACTTTCTTGGGAGTCCCTGCCTTTTT